>NW_024425341.1:11424507-11460457 GCF_017311325.1 Ursus maritimus | reverse complement strand
GACATTCCTGCTGAAACAAACAAAGAGGCCTAGGGCAGCCCACCCCCACATCCACCAAGCCCCTCCATGTTGGAGGAGAGAAGGGAGCCCTAGAAAGGAAGCTGTGTAAACATTACTATTTTGAAAACCCCACAAAATGCAAGGCTCTGGAACTAACTGCTATTTGTTCTTTCTCTCCCTCTGCTATCCTTTAAGCATGTTCTGTTTTCCCGTCCCGGCCTGAGGGAAAGGCCAAGGGTACGTGGCACCCCAAAATAGCTACAGGGCCAGAGTCTTACATGAGGATTTGGATCTGGAAAGGCTTTCGACAGACAAGGAGGAGACTGTTGCAGGGATGGGGCAGCGAGGAAGGGTGCCCAGAGCCACAAGGAGGACGGGAACAAAGAACTTAGTCTCCCGACAAGCCTGGACCAAATTAGATGGAATCTTGGGAGTCCTGAGCAGAAAACCTCCAGCCCCCTCCAGCTGAGTGAGGTGTGACCCGTGAAAGGAAGAGGAACTGAAGGGAAGGAAGGGACTTAGGTCTTATTCACACTCAGTTTTGCTCTAAAGCCTTCCAAACCTGGTGGGAACTAAACCTGTCTGGAAAGGATTGTTATCTGAGGCCACAGTGAAATGGAAGAGACAGGGGGAGGCCCTCAGGGTCCGGGTGATGGCTGATGGTTCAAGAGACCTTTCCAGCCTGGAGATAAGTTGAAAGCAGGAGGTCAAGGATGATTCCATGGAAGTTTCAAGAATTGCTTGTTTCACTCCTGATGTGAGTTGACAGGGCATAAATCAGACAGAACTTTGAGGCTGGGATGATACTTCCCTAATGTGGGACTACATCAGTTGTTGTCAGATTTCCACTGAAGACAGGTACCCTTGCTCTAAATTCTAATTTCAGAAAAATGTGCCCATTTTTTCTTCTCTAATTTTCACTGGCAGGAGAGCATTTTAAAAACTAAGAAAATTTGAATTAAAACTACCAATGACGGTCCCATACCGAAGCTAATTGTGGAAGGAGTGTAGCAAGAGGTGATGACAAAATTCTATAGGCATCTTTTTAAATATATTTCTTAGAGATTTTATTTATTTGTTTGAGAGAGAGAGCACGAGCAGGAAGAGGGGCAGGGGGAAGAGCTGCCGAGGTGGGGCCTGGTGCAGGACTCGATCCCGGGACCCTGAGATCATGACCCAAGCCGAAGGGAGATGCTTAACTGACTGTGCCACCCAGGCGTCCCATGACTGGTGTTCTTATAGAAAGGGGAAATTTAGACACAGAGACAGACACATGCAAAGGGAAGACGCTGTGAAGACCCAGGGAGAAGATGGCCTGAGGTTACCAGAAGCCAGGAGACAGATGTGGAGCCAGGCCTCCCTTGCCACCCGTGGAAGGAACACACCCTGCTGACACTGTGAGTTCACATTTCTGTGAGAACGTTAATTTCTGCTATTTAAGCCACTCCATTTGTGGGACTTCGTTAGAGCAGCCCCAGAGAGCTAACACACCTTCTTCCATCACCCACACTGTTTAAAATTGCACTCCCCATACCCTTTTCTCCAGAGTACTTACGACTCTCCAGCATACTATATTTTTGGCTATTTCCTTATTTGCTCACGTATTTGTTTCTCGTCTGTCGAGCTCAACTAGAACGTAAGCGCCGTGAAGGCGGAGATTTTTGTGCATCGTCTTCATGTATTCTTAGCACCCAGAGTCAGTCCCGCCCCTCCAGCTGTAGGACCCCTACCAGTCCTCCTCTAGCTCTGCTCCACCCTGCCAGCGGGGCATGGGGGGGGGGGCAGTCTGTGCGGCCCAGTGGACATGCCTTCTTGATATTGGAGCTCCAACTTGGTTAATATCTACTGAATGCTCACTTTTCATAATAAAAATGGTTTTCTTTTCTGATAGAGTTCTTTTTTTTTTTAAGATTTTATTTATTTATTTGACAGAGAGAGACAGCCAGCGAGAGAGGGAACACAAGCAGGGGGTGTGGGAGAGGAAGAAGCAGGCTCCCAGTGGAGGAGCCTGATGCGGGGCTCGATCCCATAATGCCAGGATCATGCCCTGAGCCAAAGGCAAATGCTTAACGACTGCGCCACCCAGGCGCCCCATCTGGTAGAGTTCTTAAGAGACTCACTGAATGTTAAAAGCTGAAAGGGGTCCTCAGTGATCCTAACACCTAAACCCCAACTGTATTCGTTAGGAATCTTTTTGTTGCAGGTGACGGAAAATCCCACCCCAACTGGTTGACACAATGGAGGGATTTACTGGCTCTTGTAACTGAAAAAGTCCAGATATCTGGTGTTTTCAGGCAAACCTGGATCCCAGGCTCAGGAATCTCAAGAACGGTCCAGCTTATTTTCACGTCTTTCTCTGCCTTCCACACTGCCTGTTAAGAGCTTAAGGCCAGCTTCTCTGTCGTCACAAGATGATCACCAGCAACTCTCACGGACTTTTCCATTCATGGCCAGGTGCAGAGGAGCTTCTCTGTACATCACTTCCATAGAAAGTGAAAAAGTTTCTGTCCTCGCAATCTCTAGCAAACGTCCCCTCACCTCGCATTTCACTGGCCTAGAGTGGGATACTTGCCCATCTTTGACCCATCACTGTAGCCAACAGTGGTGATTCGCTTAAGCCAAACTGGATTCGTCCCTTGTGATGGTTAACTTGACTGGGCCAGGGGCCTCCCAGACATTTGGTTAAACTTCATTTTGGGTGTATCTGCGAGGGTGTTTCTGGATGAGATTAACATATGAGTCAGTAGGCTGAATAAAGCAGATTGCCCTCCCCAGTGTGGGTGGGCCTCGTCCGATCTGTTGGAGGCCTGACTAGAATAAAAGGTGGTATAAGGAAGAATTCCTCTGTACCTGATTTCAAGCCGCGTCGTTGGTTTCTTCCTGTACACAGAATGGAACTTACACCATCAGCTCCCCTGGTTCCCCAGTTGCAGACAGCAGACTGGGATTTCTGAGCCTCCATAATCACATAGCTAGTTCTTTATTAATTTCTCTCTCTCTCTTTTTCTGTCAGTTCTGTTTCTCTGGAGAATGCTGACTAATACATTCCTGGAGCCAAGAGTAGGGTCAGATTTTCCCAAAGGGCATTGACTGCTTGAGCAAGGAAGCCTGATGAGAACTGGGATTCATTTTTTAAATAAAGATTTATTTATTTATTTATTTTAGAGAATGAGAGAGAGAGCATGAGAGGAGAGAGGGGCAGAGGGAGAGAGAAAGAATCTCAAGCAGACTCTGCCTTGAGCACAGAGCCCTACATGGGGCTCAGTCTCACCACCCTGAGATCATGACCTGAACAAAAACCAAGAGTCAGAAGCTTGACCGACTGAGCCATCCAGGTGCCCAGAAAACTGGGATTCCTTTTTTTGTTGTTGTTGTTTTCTTTTTAAAATTTTATTTATTTATTTGAGAGAGAAAGAGAGCACAGGCAAGGGGAGGGGCAGAGGGAGAGGGAGAAGCAGACTCCCCACTGAGCAGGGAGCCCTACCCGGGGCTTGATCCCAGGACCCTGAGATCATGACCTGAGCCCAAGTTGACGCTTAACCCAGACACCAGAGAACTGGGGTTCTTGATTAAAAGGAAGGGTGAACAAAACGAGTAGAGAAAAAGAACAAGCATGTGCTCCACTTGAGTTTATCCTGTCTTGAGTGGCAGACCAGGTCTAGTACTTATATCTTTATATTCCATCCTGCTTCTTACTATTTACTGCTGATAACGGGAACTCACTGAGCTAGGTGCTATGATAAACTAACACCCCAGAAGAAACCAGAGATTTAGCACGAGGCAGAAGACATGCACAAGTAGCTAGAGTGGAACATAGTGTGTAATACATGCCATCACAGGGAAGTAAGGAGGGCCCTGTTCCTGGTAGAAAAACGTCCCATATAGACACATGGTGCCTCCTTCCTTAGCAGAATTGCACACTACTTTTTGTGCTGTGTGCTGAGAATCCTTAACCCATGAACAGTGGGTTTCACAGAAACAGCACATTGCACAATCTTCCCTTAAAGTTAACATGTGAGATGAACTAATATGGAGAAAATGTAAATCTCTTATGTCCCAGACTCTTACCACATTCTTTAGAAAAACCAAAGGCTTAACTGAGTAGTGTATTATTCAAAGTTAAGTTTTAAAATGTGCCCTTGAGCCTCCAGGAAATATTCCTGAAATATTTTTCCCTACATGGGATAATGTCTATTGAGAACCTTTCTTCCTTCCTTAGTCCTAAAATAGTTCACTTTTTTCACATCTCTCTGCTCCGCACCAAAGAAGGGGCATAATTCTTTTGTTCTGAATTTAATGGATTGCGGTTTTAAAAATATCCAGCCTGGTGCCTAGGGCACAGTAGGTCCTCCATAAATGCTTGTGAAACCTGGGTCTAAAGCTGTAAACAATGATCATCTCTGTCTTCTCCAACACCTGATTTCAAGGTCTCCCTGGCTAAAGAATCCCATGTGCTATTTAAATGGAAGTTACTCATCTCTTCACTGGGCTCCTTCTCTTAGGCACCTAATACTAACGTCCTTATCAAGGGTTGCAAACTCAAATAGCAACAGGGGCCAAGCAGGCAAACAAAACAGTAAAGCAGTTGTGGTCAGTTTTCCATGGGTAATCTAATGCCAATCTTGACATCGTATTCACTAATTTTTTAGCAACCTCCCCAACACAGAGACAATTCAACACAATAACGAGAAATTATTAACCTATTGAAAATGTTATGAAGACACAGGAATGAGCATTTGAAAACTAAGAGCAGAAAAAACCAATTTTCCATTTCTCCCAGAAGATCTTCTTCCGTCCCATCTAGCTCGCTTCTCTGTCTTCTCTCCCACCCGCTCTACGCATAGCGCGGGTTCTGAAATAAGACAGGACAGCACTTAACTTTGTGAGGCGCACACGCCCATCTTTCTTCAGGCAGACTGTACTCAGGAGGAAGAAAGTGTGGTGAGCACTCCGCATAATCACCACAATGAAAGCCAGAGACCACGGGAAAGGACTACAGCAGGCTGGCCGCCCGTCGGATGGGTCTCTTCCCAAGAATGTGGTTTAGATATGGAGTGAACGCTTGCAGTGCAGGATGAAAGAAGAATTTAAGAGACTCCAGAATGGAAATTCTGAGAATCTCCAAGTCTTTTTAGAATTCTTTGGCTCAAGACAGTCCTAAAATGAGTTCTCCAAAGATCATTAAACATTTGACTGGCACAGAGCAGATGCCCTTGCCTCACTCTAGAGGCTGCTGTGTTAACCTCCCAGAGAGGGGCTAAATCGACAGACGGCCTGAGCAGCAGCCACTCCGTGTGGCCAGATGTTGTCCTTAACAGTAAGCCGGGTTATTGGGAGATACCCTTTGGCGAAGAGCATCTAAAAATAATGAATAAAAAAGTTTTAAGATCTTCATAAAAGCATCACATCACTGATGAGATAGGAAAGAAATATCAGGCCAAAAGCTAAAAGAAAGCAAAAACCCAGAGTAAATTGTGCACTCAGAGCTACTTTTGTCCTGATGGAATTTGCCAAGCTGGTCTGAGACCCTGAGCAGTGGTTTTCACAACTCTTGGTGAGAGAGGGACAGACACTAGGTCCACGGTCCTCTGAACACCAAGATTTAATGGAAGCCTTCTCGTTATGTGGGACTCTTAACAGCAAAGCCACCTTTCTGCTTTCATCCCCAGGGAGTGTGAGGAGATTTAATTGGACCAGAAGGAGCAAAGGAGAAAACCAAAATCGACAAGAAGTTGTAACTACAGGTAGTTACTCCTGTGGATTCAAAAGACTTGAGTGGTCTAAGAAATCTTAAATCCTGAATGAAGCTTAAAGTGGTAACAGACAGAAGGGTACCCACCTGTGTAAAAGAAGTAAATTCAAATTCTCCTTGAAGAAGGGCACCTTCATTTTAGACCATAGAACATCTCCACAAATAATTTTGTAAGGGCAGCGAACAGCATATAATTAAAAATATTCAAGCACACAAGGAAACCGATGGAAGTAACAGAGAGCCACAAAAAAGACCCATGTAGATGTTAGATTATTGAATTAGCAGTTATAAATTACAAAGCATCCATGCTTAGTGTTTAAAATAGAATTAAGAAATATCTGCATGGTGGGGTGCCTGAGTGGCTCAGTCAGTTAAGCATCTGTCTTCGGCTCAGGTCATGATCCTGGGGTCCTGGGATTGAGCCCCACATCACGCTCCCTGCTCAGTGGGGAGTTTGCCCTCTCCTTTACTCATGCCCTCTCTCTCTCTCTCAAATAAAATAAAAAAGAAATATCTGCATGGAATGGTAAACTGTAAAAAGTGTCAGTAGACTTAAAAAATAACTAACTTTAAGTTTTAATCAAAATTAAAAACTCAGGGGATCAATTAAACACAATTAGAGAAACTATTAGTGAAAGAGCAAAATAATTTTTTCTAAATGCAACACAGAATCAAAAGATGAAAACTGGGAAAGAGGTGTTGAGAGACATGCAAGAGAATGTTAAATAGGATTTCTAGAAAGAGGGAGAGGGAAAAAAAAACCAAGTAGGAAATATTTAAAGTCATGATAACTAAACATTTTCAGAACTGCCAGATACTTCTGCAGAGATTTGGAAAACGCATCAAATCCCAAGCAGGATTAAGTAAAACATACTTAGGCACTTCATAGTGAAGTGGCAGAAAACTAAAGATAAGGAGAAAAATCTTAAAAGCAGCCAGAAAAAAAAAGAGAGAGAGAGAAAAGATTGCCTTTAAAGGACCAGCAGCAGCTCTACTGACAGCAGATTTTCAAAAGCAAACAATGGAAGCTAGAAAAACAGTGATAGGGCTTCAGTGCACTGAGAGAAATAATTTGCAACCTAGAATTTATCTATCCAGTGGGGGGAAAAAAGTCTTTCAAGAATAAGAACAAAATGTTAGTTCATCACTAACAAAAGCTCCTAAAGGAAATGCTAAAGCATGTACCTGAGGCAGAACAAAAAATAAAAAATTAATAAAAGATCCTATATGGAATGTTTGAGATACAAAAAAAGCAAAGAGCAAAGCAAATGGCAGGGGCAAATGAACATTGACTATAAATATAAAGTCGTAATTCACAATTTTTGGTTGTCTTTTAATGGTTGACTTAAAATATATGAAAAAATTAATTTATAAATAGGTAAGGAGTAAGGGAGTAAGTAATTAATTTATAAGTAGGTAAGGAGTAAGCATTCTAAGGTTTTTGTATTGCCTGGGAGTTGAGTCAAGATATTGATTAACTTAGGGTTGCCTGGGTGGCTCAGCTGTTAAGTGTCAGCCTGCGGCTCGGGTCATGATCTCAGGGTCCTGGGATCGAGCCCCGCATCAGGCTCCCTGCTCAGTGGGAAGCCTGCTTCTTCCTCTCCCACTCGCCCTGCTTGTATTCCCTCTCTCTCGCTGTGTCTCTCTCTGTCAAATAAATTTAAAAAAAAAAAATCTTAAAAAAAAAAGATATTGATTAACTTAGACTTTGGTGGGTTACGGGTGCAAGTTGGAATTTTTCTACTCTCACCAAAAGAGTAGAAGCAGAGTGCATATAACTTCCAAATTAGTGCATGTCAGAGAGAGGGAATAATTTAGGACCCTCAGTGAAACCAAAAGAGGGACACACAGCATAAGCATCCCAGATTACACCATTTCCACCTAGTTTTGATCTATGTTAAAGACATGAAAAGAGGAGACTGGCCAACTTAAACGATTCTGCCACAAAGAGTAGAGGCCCTTGACTCCAGCTGTACTAATCAGATTCTCTCACAGGAACTTGGGAACATGAACAGAGATGACAAGTAAATAGGGCTAAAACACATGATAGCAGCAGACCCCCAAAATATCCATAAGCGCTGGCCAAGGTCCCTGGGGGAGGCCCTTGGTCCCTGTCCCCCTGTCTTTCTCTAGGCCTAGCTGGTCAGCTCTTCCAGCTGTAAGCTCTCCCACGTGCCTCTAACACATTCTGCCACCAAGCCCTTCCCCCACATCTTCCTTTTTTTTCCTTGCCTAACTGGCCTTGATTCGCTTGAAACAAAAGAAACTTAACTGATGCCAAGAACCATTGCAGCTCATGCCAGAAGTATCTTCACTCTGTTACACAAAAATCCAAATGTTTGGCATGGATGGTGAGTTGTCTTCTTAGGAACAACAACCTAAAATGCAGCTGGATTCTTTAACTTCTATCAAATATGCAAGATGAGGATCCCCAGGATGTAACCCAGATGCAGTGGGCCTCCCACGGGGAGCCTTGGCTCTTACTTTACATTCACTTTGAGGCCCTACTCACCACTATGTCATATCCTCTAAAACACATCTAATACTTCAACACATTAATAAGAAAATTGGTATTCTAGTGAAGATTCTTCAGAGCCTATGAAAGAGGGGTCACACCCCATACATATCACCAAGCAGAAACTTCATTCATTACCCCATCAGACATGTTTCCTCTTGCTACCAAAGAGCCCACCTCTGCCCATTGCTTCTTTTCTCCCACCCAACTTTAAAAGTTCTCTTTGTTATCTTAAGAAAGTCAGCCTTTAACCAGTTTGTATACATTATTCAGCAAAACCAAAACCCTGGTAGTTAGTGGAACACCATGTCCCTTGGGGTTGGGGATCTTGGTTCTTTTTACCACCTTATCTGATGTGTTCTTCCTCAGTGTTGGAATCCCTCAAGCATGGAAACTCTGTAGCACTCCTAGCACCTTGACTAATGGCCTGGCCCAGTAGACTTTGCATAAAGAGTTGTTGAATGAATTTCATATATGTTTGAGCATCTTGTAGAGCCTAGAAAAGTACAACACATGAAATATGCGCTGGACAAGCAGTCCTTGAATAGACGACTACATCACCTCTATGTAGTTCTTACCATATGTTCTGATGCTGGACTAAGCACTACAGTGTATTCAAAATTAGAAGCAATGAACTTTTCCAACCAGGGCCCAGCAGAATGGCTCGCTCAAACAAGGGTCGCAAGCAGAAGGGCCATTCTGCCATCAACGTGGTAGTGACCAGAGAATACACATCAACATTCACAACGCATTCATGGAGTGGGTTTCAAGGAGCCCCTCGGGCACTCAAAGAGATCCAGAAATTTGCCATGAAGGACATGGGAACTCCAGAGGTACCCACTGACACCAGGCTTAACAAAGCTGTCTGGGCCAAAGGAATAAGGAATGTTCCATACCGTATCCGTGTGCTGTTGTCCAGAAAAACATAAGGAGGATGAAGAGTCACCAAGCAAGCTCTCTACGTTGGTTACCTATGTACTTGTCACCACTTTCCAAAATCTGCAGATGGTTAATGTGGATGAGAACTAATGGTTGATGGTCAAATTAAGGTATAAGATGGCAAAAAAAAAAAAAAAATTAGAAACAATCAAATTAATAGCATACTAACAGAATAGAGAATTAACTCAATTTATCTATTGATTAAACTGTGAAGCGTTAGTGCCGCACGCTAAGGGTGTGGGCCTTTTGGAAGAAAGTTTGAAATTGAGAAGAGCAGTCTAAATTTCCATTTCAAAGGTGGTGGAAAGGTAGATAAGCCATGGGAAGGGCTTCATTTCTGTGGATAAATATCTTTAAAAAATGATTATTGGATAAAAAATAAAATTCAGACTATGTCTATACAAGGCCAGAATATTTAATCTAAGTAGAATTACCAGATAAAATACAGGACACCTGGTTAAATTTGAATTTCAGATAAACTACAAATATTTTTTAGTACAAGTATGTCCTATGTGTTACATGGGACATACTTATACTAAAAAAAAAAAAATCATTGTTTATCTCAAATTCAAATTTAACTGGGCATCTTATATCTTTATTTGCTAAATTTGGCGACTCCAAATCTATGGAAAAAATATTCAGTTTATTGTTTAGATAGTTGATCTGCATGTCATCTGGGTAAATTAATCTCCTTTTCGTATAGATGTTCGGCTACTGCGTAAAGCGTTAAAGGTCCACTCTCTCCTAGTCTTACATCTCTTCACACCTTTTCTCCCCTAGCTATAGTGTTCAGTTGAAATAAAAGATTTTTTGTGCCATCTCCCACCCCATCACCACCCCCAGCTCTCAAGGACTCGAGAAACAGAGGTTCTGGGTAATTCAGTTATTACGGACTTTCAGTGGAGGTGGTATTGATAAAAGGGGTCAAAATGACTGCTCTGGATATTAAAGATCTCAAAGTATGAAAAAGCTCAAAGTAACAAAAATTCCCTCATCCTTGACATACTTTCCAATCTGAGTCACACAGCCCCGGCCGTAAGGGACCGTGCCGGCAAAGCCAATCTTAAGGAATATGTCCATAATTCTTCATAATGAATAATGGCCAATGTAAGCAAAGGAAACAAAGATACTCTCCATATAGCAAATCCACAAATTCTGGGATTCAAGGTATAGGATGTTGGTGAAGGTGGAAGAGAGGAAATTGATCAATATACAGAGGAATTTGTACAATAATAAAAAGGTGTAGTTGGGCCTGATGCCATTTTTGTTGTTGTTGGGGGACCAGATATATACACCTGGAAACTTCATCAACCCATTTTAGCAGGAGGTAAGGCCTAGGTAGAAGAGAGGAAAGTATGATTCCAAAGGTCCTTTAAGGAAGAATGAATTTCCTATAAGTATATATTCTAATTGGAATTAGATTGGCCAAGTGGAACTATTAAAAGTCTTACTTTAATGGATAGGTAAGAATAAGGTACATTGTTAAATAACAAAGAACCACCCTAAGTGGTGATTGACTCTTTATGGCACTACTGCATAATTCTTATCAATTAATATAAATATTAACAACACGTGTTTGTTATAAAAGTTATTGGACACAAGCCTGCTATAATTCTTGGGCTGCCTGCCCGGCTCATGAAGATTCCTCTTTTCTAAAAATGGCTCCAGAACTCAGGCGTGAGCTCCTAATAGACGGAGTCCGCCCATCCCCTGGCCGTCGCTGACTGGTCCAGGGACAGATACTTCGACCCAGGCTGGACCAATCAGAGTAGGTCTCTAAGATTTATTTCAAATGGAAACTTGAATCTAAGCTTTCTTTGGAGGTGGAAGCCTGTACATGAATCTCGAGAGTTCTCAGGGCCACGCATGTTGAGAGAAGTAAAGACATAGAGTTTGTGTGCGGTTGAATTCAGGTCTTTAGTTCTAGTCGTCCCCGAGGCCCCCGTTTCCTTGTACTTACTACTGCTGTGTGATCTGCCGTGTGTGTTTATCTAACGATTTCTCTTTTTTGCCTCTGTTAGCTATGTCCCTGCCGTTCGTCATAAAAGCATCTGGAATAGCCCAACAGGTGTCTCGTGCTGTGCTGTTGCTGGGGGCTTTAACCCTGAAGGAGCTTACAGCTTTGTGTGTCAACCCTAATACAGGATGGGAAGTTATAAAGGTTGCAAGAGTATTCAAGAGCTATAAGAAAACAGAGGTTGTAGCAGGAGGGTTTAGGGACAACTTCTTGTCTGAGATGGGTTTTGAGCTTGCCTCTAAGGTAAGATAAGATTCGATCATGTGACAGTGAGGGAGAGAAGGCCCTCAAGACAGGGAAGATGACCTGAGCAAAGAATTAGTTGTCAGACAAAATGGGGTATGGGTGGAAAACAGCCACTCCTGGCAGGTCAAATCCTTTAGCAGCAAGGGGGAAACCTGAAGATTTTTAAGCAAGAGAGGAACATGGTCTTTGGAATAATACCAGTGCTGGGTTGGAATGGGAAAAAGGATGGGGTTGTGCAGTTAGGAGCTTATTACAGTGTTCTGTGCTAAAAACAATAGAAGAAGGCTGACAGGGAGTGGAAAGACAATGAGTTAACTCCCCATGTCGGACAATCCCAATATCGTCAGTAAAGAAGGATCTTAGGAGAGCAGGGGGCAGAGACGGGTGGGAACCTGGGGAGTGAAGTGAAGGCTGCAAGAGGGGGGCACCAAACTCTTCCTTGAGGTTAAATAATAGGAACGAGAACTAAAACCAGCGACCAGCCTGCTCTGTCGGTGGGCTCGCACAGAGGAGCAAAACTGCAAGGTACGGGTTACCCTGAGTGGGGACCTCATGAAGCCTGTGAAAGGGAAACAAGGAAGGAACACTGTAGGGAGAACCTTATAGACATGCCTGAGGCTGGGAATGGCCCACCTAGGCGATTGTGTGGCTTGAAAGTGGGAAGTCATGCCTGGGTAAGGGTGCAAGTAGAATCAGGAGGACACTCAGAAAACAATGAGAAGGGAAGTGATAGGATCACTGGTTCAGTAGCTTCAAGGGAATGTGAGATCCTGGAGAGCTGCAAGGAGAATTTCAGGGCCCTTGAGGGGGTGCCTGGAGCCTTTCTGCAAGATGATCTATTTGTGTCCTGATAACATAAAATCAGTGGAGATAAAGGTCTCAGGACCTGAGAAGGCTGAGGAACTGTAAGAAGAGGAGATCTATAGATGTTTCCAGAAAGGGGAGGAGCAAGAGACTAGGACATGTGAAGACCATCCTAGACAGGAAGACAGGAAGTGGTAGACAGGAAGTAGGTAGTGGTACCTACATACCTCCCAGGACAGCGGTAGACAGGCAGGCTTGGGAAAGGTGAGCAGACAGAATGGTGTGGACTTCCACAGAGCTCACTGAGCGTGGCTGATGGAAGCCAGAGTTAGGAAAGAGAGCTGCGGGAGAGGAACAAGGTTTGTCAGTGTGGAATGGGGGAGGTGGGAGATAGGAGGTACCTGTTGGAATGCTGTGTGGGGAGAGGACAGTGTCGTCCTGCCGATAAAGTCAGATTTTTAGTAAGGTGAGGTAATGAAGGGAGCATCTGAAATAAAGATGAAGGATATGGGACGGTTTCTTTCCAAGACTTGACTGGTCTCCCCGGGTGCCCTGAGGAGAGCTGACACGGAGCTATAGAGGAAAAAGAATGCGGAGCAAAGATGAGCACGGGTGATAATTGTCCATAGTGAGTTTAACAAAGCGAGACGTAGCTCAAGACCCACATTAATGTCAAGGAAGCAGATCTAGGAAGATAGATTCTCCCAAAATTCTTTTAAAGATTATTTTCACAAGTGGGTACGTATTTCCCCTCCCACCGTTGAGACCTTTATTTGCTTAGCAAATCAAGCATGTGTGTTCATGGGCGTGTGTGTGTGTGTGTGTGTGTGCGCGCGCGTGTGTGTGCAAGATAACAAGGGCTTACTGGACCTTTGCTATGTTTGGAGATGGGGGCCCGTGTCCCCCTTTTTAATCACTACGGTAGACAGCTGAGTGTAAAAGATTCCAGAGCAAATAGATGCTTCCCAGATGCTCTTATTCAGTCTGCTGGAAAAACAAACAAACAAACAAAAGTAATGTCTGGTCTAAGAGCTCAAAGTGGTAGCAAAGGTTATCTGAGGACCACCTTAGAGATAAGCCCATTTTCCCTTTATGGCTTATTCTTTCCAAAGCCTCATGATCTGAAGATTATTGGTCCTTTTGTCTTCTCCCTGCAGCCTGGATGTAAAATAATCCTGCTCCACTCCTTTTCAAACCCACAAGGCAGGGCTTTAGAGTGGCCCCAGCTCCAGTGCCCCAGAGGCATGGAGTCCTGTTTGGTAAGGGTAACCTTCTACAATCCGGGGGATTCGGTACAGGTCCCAGAGCTGCGCCAGGAGTCCATGAAGGCGGTTCACTCTTCAGACCCCTCATGGCACTTGTGCCCTGTGTTACTAATGGACGAGAGGCACGGTGCAATGATTAGGATCTCCAGCTCTATCACCCCTTGGCTGTGTGATCTTTGGCAAGTTATTTGAGTTCTCAGAGCCTTGATGGTCTCACCTGGATCACTGGTGTGATGATCATAGACTGCGTTTGTGACGATTAATGGGCAGGGAGTACCTAATTAGCATAGTACCTGCCACGGAGTTGAGCAAGATACGAACACTATTATTAGAGATTCAGTAAGCTTCCAGTGGGAAGCCGGAGGAAGATAGTTTGCATGGTGTCACCTGGTCCTTGAGTAGTATGAAGATAGGGTTATAGACCAGGATCACCAGGGTGGCTGGGAGAGCCCTTACAAAGCTGGGGGTAGATGGAGTGGGGGGTTGGAGGGAGAGGGTGGTGGTGTTCTGTGTTTCTATAACAAGGTCCCCTGGGGCCTTGCTACTGAAAGTGTTATCAGGACCACATTCCCTAGAATCCAGTTAGAAATGCTGGCTCTCAGGCACATACACCCCACCCGAGCCACCGGATTCAGAACCTACATTTTTCTTTTAAAGATTTTATTTATTTATTTATTTGACAGAGAGAGAGGGAGGCAGCAAGAGAGGAAACACAAGCAGGGGGGGTGGGAGAGGGAGAAGCAGGCTTCCCGCTGAGCAGGGAGCCCAATGCAGGGCTCGATCCCAGAACACTGGGATCATGACCTGAGCCGAAGGCAGCCGCTTAATGACTGAGCCCCCCAGGAGGCCCCAGACCTGCATTTTTAACAGGCTATTCAGGCAATTACTCTGCGTGTTGGACTTCGAGAAGCCCTGTTGTTGGGAGCTGGGGAGTTCTATTGGCTCGATTTACTTAACCAGCACAACCTCGTGTTGCTTCTGGGGAGTGACTGAGAGGAGGTGACAGTCAAAGCAGAAACCTCGGGGCTGGCTGTGCCTTACCAGGAAGGCCACCCATATGAAAAAAGCGTTCTGAACACTTCAGCAGTGCCTTGTGACTTGAGGCCTCAGGAAAGCAGTTGAAACACTTTAGGGAAGCACATTAACAGAATGCCAGGAGCAAAGGCACCATAACCTAAGTCAGCCCCGTGCAAAGTGCACTAGGGCTGTCCTCGAAAATGTGTGTGTGTGTGTATGCTCGTGTGCATGTGTGTGAGAACAGTCCTCTCCCATAAAACGCATAGTCAGGAAAAATGTCTGCCTTGTTTCATCAACAGAACCAGTGTGCCCGTGTCAAAGGGAACAGTATGTTATTAAGACCTCTTCGGAGGGTACAAAAACCTCTTTCCAAAGATGGGAAAGGGGTTTTTCTTTTTCTGTGAGATATAACCGGTCTCTGGGTCCAGCTCTCCCTTCCCTGTGTCCCTCCCCCAACAGATTTTCTTTCTGTTCTTTTTTTCTTTTTTTTTTTTTTTAAACAGAGAACATGTTTCTAGTTGACAGAGTCCACGCTCAGCTCCCTCACCGAACATTGCACAAGTGGCCCAGGCCTCTGGCTGCCCCTGTAAATAAACAGGGCAGGGGACGCGGGAGTGTTCCAGCAGCAGCCCTGGCCTAGGTCCGCCCAAACGTCCCCGCAGGCGGCGTGACCTCGTCTGGAGCTCCTGCTTGCTCGAAGGGCGAGGCCGGTGGTGGTGGCCCCCCTCCTCCCCGGAGCCTGGGGCGGCCCCGTGTTTGGTGGGCAGAGACCTCTGTCCACATCAGCACTGGTCCGGAATCTGCCCTGTGTCAGTCAGGAATGTTCTTCAGATAAGGAACTGAGCAGAATGCAGGCCCTCAATCAAAGTGATCCAAGGCCAGCCGGGATCTTTATCGGGCGGCAGGCAAGGGCAGGCTGCGACTCGGACCCCGCCGCGTGAAACCCGAAAACGGTGAGGACGCGGAAATCAGACGCTGAACTGCGGAAGAATGTGGCCGTGGTGCTTTCTCCAAGATACCTTTGACCTGGAACTGCAAACAGCCACTTACTTCCCTGTGTGGCTCCTCCTCTGAGAATGACCCCAAGGGACTGCAGATTACTTAACAGTTATATTTAGCAAGTCATGGAAGGGACTAGCCCGTTCCAGCCAACTAGCCTTCCTACAGGCTCGGAGCTCGGATTCCTTTGTCCTCTCCCGGTGCCTCCCCTCGGGTTTCTTCCTGCCAGCTGACTGTTAACCCCTTCGAAGCTTGAGGATTCCCCTGCTGGCCTCGAACACCCAGAACAGATAGAATGCGAAGGATGCCACCCGAGGGCCCAGGTCCCCAAACTTCTCTCTTGGCAGCCTGAAATGCCGCTTTACGAATTTCTTTCTTGGAGCCGGACTCGTTTTTGTCATCCAGTGTTTCCTAATAAAATGATGCAAGTACCCTTGGGAAGGGAAAGGACTCCAGCTTGTCTTTAATCAGCTCGCCGACTAAAGCATGGGCGCGCGTCATGGCTTTGGAGGAGAGAAGACTGGCTGGAGACTGAAGGCGATGACTTCTGCCGAAAACGAGAAGACTCGCGACTTTCCGAAATCCACTCAAGTGGAGCGGGAGGAATGAAAAGGGGCATAAACCCCCAAGGACCGGGGGAACGCAAGGGAGCACAGGGTTCGCCTCGCGCGTTAAGAGGTCACGATCTGGAAACCCTGCCTATTGATCTAATCCAAATCTGCGCGAGGGAGGAGGGGGTGCGCGTGGGCTCCCGAGCTCCACCTTCCATCCTAGAAAGGCAACAGCCAATGTCTCAAACTGGACCGTGGAGAAGTCACGGAGCAGGCTGCCTTTTTAGAAATGCAAAGTAAATACCTGGGACAAAAACAAAACAAGTGAAAAGAGGAGGATGGAAGCCAAAGGGAACCAGCAAGGACTCTCGCTTTCCTTTCCAATTCTAGGGGGGGTTTCATTTTTTGACTATGCGATGCGTGTTTCTTTCTTCATGAAAAAAGTTACAACGTAAAAACGTGAGAGAAAAGAGATGGGGTAAAAGGGAATGCGGGGGATTTCAGGTTGTGACCTGAAATCGACACCCTGAGCCACACGGAGACTGACTCCACCACGCCCTTGAGAGGAGGGCAGAGAGTCCTGCCAGGGCTTTTCCCGAGAAGTGTGACTGACGAGACAGAATTCTCCTTCGTCCTTGTCTGGCTTGAAAGGGGGCAACCCTGGGGGCAATCTGTGGGACTGGAAACTGCAGGTCTGCAGGGGGTGGGGGAGGGGGAAAGAGGGCTTGTCAAAGCCAGTGGCACCGGAAGAATTTGCATCTTCTTTGCTTCCCAGGGATTTCTGATTTCCAAGTTCGCTGAAGCCAACCCACCTGGCCTTCCGGGGCCTGCTCCCGCTGGGACTGCATTTAGGGGCTCAGCGGCCCCTGCAGCGGGCACCGCAGGGCGGGATGGGCCAACGCGGCTCTGAGCCTCAGCAAGCACCTCACGGGACCCTTTGCTTGGGTGTCTGGGGATCGCCCGGGGTGGGCGAGCAGGTTGTTGACTCTGCAAAACCAGCTCCCCCCTTTTGCCCGGGGAACTGCTTCTTTGAAAGCTAGGAAGCGCAATAAAACCCAGGACCGGGCCGCTAGGATGCGCAGACTAGAATTCGGAAGCCCCCACCCCTCAGCTTCATACCCACTAGCAGGCATAATGGGAAGAAAGCAAGTTGCAACACCGTGTATGGGCAGGCCTGGCAAAATGTATCAAATGGGAAGAAAATGAGAGAGTATAAAGTATTTAGCAAAGCCCCCAAATAGCACCGAAGAAAATATTAGTTATGACTACGACAATGATTATTAGCACCTACTTTGGCCAGGAATGTGCTAGAAACTGTGATACATTTACACTGTATTCTCCTACCACAATACACGTTTTTTATCTTTTAATTAATTTTTGAAAGCCTAATAAATCCATTGTTTGATTATAAACAAATCCCTGGATTCCAGAGCTTTCAGCTTTGTAATGCATGAGAAATGAAACAGCCAATGTTGCCCAGACAAGCTGAAAGGAGAGTTGCTAACCGCCTCCAATTGGCTCTGTTTGTCGGCAGCCAACTAGATGTTCTGGCTGCCGGTCCTTTCAGATAACATAATATTCTACTGAGCGAACCCGTCACACTTTTAATAATCATTCCCCAAGTGCTGACTATTTAGATTGTTTCTTACTTTTCAGATTATTTATGATGCATCGTGAACATTTTTGTTCAAAAGGGATTTTTTCCATATTTAAGATTATTTCCTATGTCAGAGTCACTACAGGGAAATATTAAGGGGAGTGAAGATTGTAAAAGGCTCTTGAATTTATTCCCTAAGAATTGTACTAATTTATAGTCTCTGAGAATATACCATTGTCTTGAACTTTTGCTAGCATCAAATATTATCATTTTAAAAATAATTTATTTGAAAAAAATGGCCTTTTCTTTTAACTTATATTTCTTAGATTACTAGTAAGATCGAACGTTTTCTTAAATGCCTGCTAATTCGTTGTGAATTTTCTGTTCATATCCTTAAAGCAATTGTGCCTACTTGGGACCAAATATGATAAATATAAATATTGATTATCCTGGGGCATCTGGGTGGCTCAGTTGGTTAAGCATCTGCCTTCAGCTCAGGTCATGATCCCGGGGTCCTGGGATAGAGTCCTGTGTTGGGCTCCCTGCTCAGCGGGAAGTCTGCTTGTCCACCCCCACCCCAATTCTCCCTCTCTCTAAAATAAATAAATAAAATCTTAAAAAAAAAAAAAAAAGAAATTCCATGAACCATCCTAGGGTCAGAGCTCTCAGGATCCTGAAGTGGCTCAGGGGTTTGGCAGTTACACTGGAGAATCTGAGGAAGAGGCAGCAGACAGGCCCTTGGGGTTTTCTCCCCGTGTGAGAAACTAAGAGCAACAAAAGTCTGCTGTGAACACAGAAAAGAAAAAAGCTAGATTTTTCACAAGGCTGTGAATCAGTTCTGAAATATAATGAGGTCTATAAGATTCCAGTGCTCACAGACCTCAGACAATGTGGAGCAAGGTCTGGAGAGACTGTCACGGCAGAGAAGACTAGAAATGACTGGGAAGAGAGTAAAGTTGGGAGCCTGGCTGTGCTGACATGTTGGGGGGGGGGTGTGGGGGGTGTTTGGGGGGGGGTTGTCTATGGAAAATCTCAGGTTGGTCTTTGAGGACCCCTCCGGAAAGGAAGACGGCAAGGTGCAGACACTCTTCTAGGACGCAAAAATGAATGTTTAGGGGCGCCTGGGTGTCACAGCAGTTAAGCGTCTGCCTTCGGCTCAGGGCGTGATCCCGGCGTTCTGGGATTGAGCCCCACATCAGGCTCCTCTGCTGGGAGCCTGCTTCTTCCTCTCCCACTCCCCCTGCTTGTGTTCCCTCTCTCGCTGGCTGTCTCTACCCCTGTCAAATAAATAAATAAAATCTTAAAAAAAAAAAAAAATGAGTGTTTAGAATAACAACCCCTCCCCCTGCAAGATCCTCCATTAGAAGAAAAGATTCATTTTGCTGGATTTAGGCAGGGAAAGTAATTTAAATACTGTAGGGGTTTTCACGGATAAATATTGAGATCAAGGTTAACCTTACATAGATATTCAGAAGACGCCTTCCCAAAAGCATCTGGATCACCAAGATCTGGGTCCATGTTTCCTCAACCATCAGTAGTTCAGTCTTAGGCAGCTGCTTCTCACCTGGGCCCTGCCATCTTCATGCGGACTACACATCTCTCAGATTTTCTCTATCTCTTGCCATTCTATGATTTTATGCAACACATTCTTGGTGAGTATACAAATACTTAGATACGATGGGTACTGACTTTTTGTCCCTGGGATGGGAGTGTAATTTATAACTGTAATCCAAGTTGTTCTAAAAGTCCAGTGTGGTGAAGGCAGGGACAAACTAGTCCTGGCTTCCAATGAGGTATTTTTCTGGTGGCCTCCAGTGTAACCTGTTGTTTAAAAAGAAAAGCTGGGGGTGCCTGGGTGGCGCAGTCGTTAAGTGTCTGCCTTCGGCTCAGGGCGTGGTCCCAGCGTTCTGGGATCGAGCCCCACATCAGTCTTCTCTGGTAGGAGCCTGCTTCTTCCTCTCCCACTCCCCTTGCTTGTGTTCCCTCTCTTTCTGGCTATCTCTCTCTGTCAAATAAATAAATAAAATCTTTTAAAAATAAATAATAAATAAATAAAAAGAAAAGCTGAAGAGGAAATTGTAGTTCTTACATTTGATGAAAACTCTAGACCCACTCCATAAACAAAAGCAAACATTCACATATTCTAGTTTTGCCTAAAATTTCAGCAATTCATTGATTCCTAGAGGTCTGTCCATGGAACCATAAAAAAACCCTTGGACCTGGTGATGGGTGTTGGAATTTATTAAATCTCAGAGTCTATTTACCTCAATTCCTGCTCTGTGTATCGATTAGAGGTCAGAAAATAGAACTAACCTAAGATCCAGTAATTCCACTAGTGGGTATTTACCCAAAGAAAACAAAAACACTAATTCAAAAAGATACGTGCACCCCTATGTTTACTGTAGCATTATTTACAATAGCCAAATTATAGAAGCAGCCCGTGGGTCCATCAATGGATGAAGAAGAGGTGGTATATATACACAATGGAATATTACTCAGCCATAAGAAAGAATGGAATCTTGCCATTTGCAACAACACGGATGGATCCAGAGAGTAGAATGCTTAATGAAATAAGTCAGTTGGAAAAAGACAAATATCATATGATTTCACTCATATGTGGAATTGAAGTAATCAAACAAACAAAGGAAAAAAGAGACAAACAGGAAACCAAACTGTTAAGTATAGAGAACAAACTGATGGTTACCAGAGGGGAGGTGGGTGGGGTAATGAGTGAAATAGGTGAAGCGGATTAAGAGTACACCTATCTTGATGAGCACTGAGTATGTATAGCATTGTTGAATCACTATATCGTACACCAGAAACTAATACAACACTATGTTAACACTACAGGTTTAAAATTTAAAAAAATTTTTTTAAATTTTGACATTTGTCCCAATATTCCTTTTCTGGGGAATTTACCCTAAAGGTAAATGATTATGGATGTGGCCAATATCTACAAATAGTTTTATTTCTTTTTTTAAATCTTGAAAAATTGGGGGCACCTGGGTGGCGCAGTCATTAAGCATCTGCCTTCAGCTCAGGGCGTGATCCCGGTGTTCTGGGATCGAGCCCCCACATCAGGCTCCTCTGCTGGGAGCCTGCTTCTTCCTCTCCCACTCCCCCGCTTGTGTTCCCTCTCTCACTGGCTGTCTCTCTCTGTCAAATAAATAAATGAAATCTTTAAAGAAAAAAGTAAAATCTTGAAAAATTGGAGTAATATATATCTGTAAAAATAATAGTTAATGAAATTATGAAGTCTTCATATGGCAGAGTACAATGCAGTGATGAAAAGTCATACCAAAGGCTTTCAAATTGTTCCCTTTCGGGTCCCTTTAGAAGGTGACTGTGGGAGATGGGGCAGAAGTGGAAGAACTGGAGAACATGTAGATAGGGCTCTGGCCTCCATAAACCCGTGCTCATCAGATAAGCTTTAAATATTGTGAGTTTGTATAAGATTTTATTGAGAAAAAAGAATTTTGTAGCTAAAAAAGGTTTTAAAAATACAAAGTAATAGAATATTTCCTGATGTGTAAGAACGATATACTGATAAATGAAAAGGCAAGTCTTTAAACAGCATTACAAAATTCTAGCAAACTGAATTCAGTAGCATGTTTAAAGAATTATGCACTATGACCAAATGCAATCTATTCCTGGAATTCAAGGATGGCTTAACTTATGAAAATCAACCATGATTATATGACGCATTAAGAGAAGGAAGGGAAAAAAGACCACATGATCATCTCAACTGATGGAAAAAAGTTGACAAAATTCAATACTCTTTCATGATAAAAGAAAAAAAAAGCAACTATAATCAAACTAGGACTAAAAAGGAACTTCCTCAACATACTAAAGGCTATTATTCCCCAGCTAATATCATACTTAATGGTGAAAGACTGAAAGTTTTTCCCTTGACATCACGAATAAGAATACTTTCACCACTTCTTTTTAACATATGACTAGAAGTTCTAGCCAGAGCAATTAGGCAAGAAAAAGGAAAAAAAAAATGTATTTGAATTGGAAAGTAAGAAGTCAAATTATCTGTGATTACAGATGACATCGTCTTACATGTAGGAAACCCAAAAGATTCTACCACCACCACAACAAAAACCCCTGAGAGAGCTGATAGACAAATTCAGCAAAATTGCAGGATGTAAGTTCAACATAAAAATCAGCTGCATTTCCATATACTAGCAATGAACAATCTGAAAAGGAAGTTAAGAAAACAATTCCATTTACAATAATATCAAAAAGAATAAACTACTTAGGAACAAACTTAAGCAAGGAGGTGAACAAATTGTATACTGAACACTGTAAAACACTGCTGAAAGAAATTAAAGAAGACATAAATAAGTAGAAAGACATCCAGTAGTCATGGATTGGAAGACTTAATATCATTAAGACGACAATACTAACCAAAGCAATCTACACATTCAATGCAATCCCTATCAAAATTGCAATGATATTTTTTGTGGAAATAGAAAAATCCATCCTAATATTCACATGGAATCTCAAGCGACCCTGAGTACCCAGAACAATCTTTAAAAAGAAGAACAAAGTTGGAGGACTCACACTCAGAACTTACTGCAAAGCTACAGTAGTGAAAACTATCTGGTATTGGCATATGACAGACATATAGACAATGGAATAGAGTAGAAAGTCCAGGAATAAGCCCTCATATCTACAGTTAATTGATTTTCCCCAAGACCATTAAATAGGAAAGGACAGTCTTTTCAGCAAATAATGCTGGAAAAATGGCTATCCACATGCAAAAGAATACAGTTGGACCCAACTTATACTGCATACAAAATTCACCTCAAAATGGATCAGACTTAAAAATAAGAGCTGAAACTGGAAAAACCTTTGGAAGAAAACATGGGGGGAAATCTCCAAGACATTGTATTTGGCAGTGATTTCTTGAATACAATACCAAAGGCACAGGCAACAAAAGAAAAAAATACATAAATTGGAGTTCATTAAAATTAAAAACCTTTGTGTATCAAAAAACACTATCAACAGAATGAAAACACAACCAAAAGAATGGAAGAAAATATTTGCAAATAATATATCTGACAAGGGATTAATATCCAGACTATACACAGAACTCCTACAGCCCAACAACAACAAAAAAACTGGTAATTCAAAAATGGGCAAAGGACTTGAATAGATATTTCTCCAAAGAAGATAGACAGTCAACACATGAAAAGATACTAAACATCATTAGTCATGAGGGAAATGAAAATCAAAACCACAATAAGATAATCTTTTACACCCATTAGGATAGCTATTATCTAAAAAAAAAAAAAAGGAAAAATAACAAGTGTTGATGAGGATTTGGAGAAATTAGAGTCCTTGTTTATTGCTGGTGGGAATGCAAAATGGTACAGCCACCATGGAAAACAGTCTGGTGGTTCCTCAAAATATTAAAAATAGAACTTACAAATGACCCATCTATTCTATTCCTAGGCATATACCCAAAATAATTGAAAACAGGGACTCAAACAGATACCTGTAAATTAGCATTATTCACATTAGCCAAAAGGTAGAAGCAACCCAAGAGTCCATTAACAGATGAATAGGTGAACAAAATGTGGTTATATCCACAAAATGGAGAATAGGAATATTCTTACTATTCCTAAAAAGAGATAAAATTCTGACATATGTGACAACATGGCTGGACCTTGAAGATATTATGCTAAGTGAAATAAGCCATACAGAAAAGGACAAATTTTGCATGATCCCACTTACATGAGGTGCCCAAAACAGGCAAATTCATAGAAATAGCAAATTAAGTACATGTTACTGGGTCTGGAGTGATTAGGGGAAGGGGGAGTTAGTGTTTAAGAGTTAGGGTTTCTGGGGGCACCTGGTTGGCTCAATGGAGTACGCAACTCTTGATCTTGGGGTTGTGGGTTCGAGCCCTGTGTTGGGTGCAGATACTTAAAATCTTAAAAAAAAAGAAGAAGGAGGGGTGCCTGGATGGCACAGTCGGTTAAGCCCTGAACTCTTGGTGTCTGCTTGGGTCGCGATCTCAAGTTTGTAAGACTGAGCCCTGAGTTGGGTTCTGTGCTCAGCAAAGAGCCTGCTTCAGGTTCTCTTTCCTCCATCTGCCCCTCCTGCTCGTGCTCTTTCTCTAAAACAAATATATATATGTATATATATATTTTAAAAAGAGGGTTTCTGTTTGGGATGATGAAAAAGTTCTGGAAATAGATAGTGGTAATGGTTGTACAACATTATGAATGGACTTAATGCCACCTAATCAAATACTTAAACATGGTTAAAATGGTAAATTTCATGTTACATATATTTTACCACAATAAACAAGGTTAACAAACAGCATTGTGCAAATAGTTCTGAGTTTAAAAATCAATATGTGTGGAGAAAAGATTGGGACAACTTAGTGCATCAAATTATTAATAATTTTCTCTAGAGGGGAGACTATAATGATTTTTATTTTTGTTTTGTGCATTATTTCCCTACTTGACCTCAACAAGCCGTTACAGCTTGTTGGTCACAATTTTTAAAATTATGAAGCAGTTCATGTATCCAAAAGAATATGTTATATGTGAAGGTATAAAGATTAATTTTAAAATAAGATAATTAAAATATGAAATAAAGTAATTGTAAAAACATCATTAGACTTTCACTTATTGCTATGAGGGAACCAGAGTTCAGAGTTACCATCCCACCTCAACCAATTAAAACCATGGGAGAAAATACATGGAGGGGCCCCTGAGTGGCTCAGTCAGTTGAGCCTCTGCCTTCGGCTCAGGTCATGGTCCTGGGGTCCTGGGATCTAGCCCCTCGTCGGGTTCCCTTGCAGAGAGCCTGCTTCTCTGTCTCCCTCTGCCACTCCCTCTGCTTGTGCTCTCTTTCTCAAATAAATAAATAAAATCTTTAAAAAAAAAAAAAAAGAAAGAAAGAGAATATGTGGAAAAAAACCAGTTTTGGGGCATTGGAAAACAGCGCCTTGACGGAGATCTCTGAGAGAACGCAAACAAATGAGATGAGCCCTAAAATTGCCCTCCATATTATCCTGGAGAGAATTTCCAGGCCATACCATAAGGAGAAGTAACCTAAACACAACCTGAGCTGAGGAGACAGAATCGAGAACTTGGGGGAGTCCAAGGCGGCTAGAATTTGCAGGGTGGAGGACTGTAGAGGACAGAGTTGCCTGGAGAGGGCGCTCTAGAACCTGCCAAAGGTTCTTTAGATTTCTGCTGCCTGATGATCATGGGAGAACAACACCTGAAGCTGGGGGAAGTTGATAGAGGAGTTCTTTTTCTTATTCTCGAATCTTCTCTGCAAGTTTGAAATTGTTTCAAAATAGGTAAGTGTTTTGGGGCACCTCGGTGGCGGAGCCTGCTAAGCGCTCAGGCCCTGATCTCAGGGTTTTAAGATCAAGCCCCACCCCTGGGGCCACACTCAGCCGGGAATCTGCTTCAGTCTCTCTCTCCCTCTGCCCTCTGCAACCTCCCCTCAAAAATAAAGAAATAGATCTTAAAAAAAAAAAAAAAAAAAAAAAAAGAAGGAGGAGGAGGAGGAGGATAAAGGGATGTTAAATGGTATATCATGTTAACATTAGCCAAAAGAAAGCTGGAGTGTCTATATTAATATCGCACAAAGTAGATTTCAGAGCAAAGGCTGTTACCAGAGATAAAGAGTATCTTTTCATAATAGCAATGGAGTCAATTCAACAAGAGCACATAACAATCCCAACCATTTGTGCGCCTATGGATATTTAAGTTATGTCCAGTACCTTTATATTATAAATATGGAGGGTACAGACTTTTTCAGATGACAAAATTCACATGTGCAATAAAAGGCAATTTTTTTTATAGGTGAATTTTGTGTCTCTCTTGAGTCTCCATTCTCTGTGATGTTGAGACAGAATACTCAAGTCCAGGTGTTTTCAATCATTTCAGGTTTATTTATTTATTTTAAAGATTTTATTTATTCATTTGAGATAGAGAGATACAGAGAGAGAGAGAGCATGAGCAGGGGAGAGGCAAAGGGAGAGGGAGAAGTAGACTCCACCCAGAGCAGGGAACCTGATTCGGGACTCGATCCCAGGACCTGAGATCATGACCTGAGCCAAAGGCAGACGCTTAACCATCTGAACCACCCAGGCCCCCCATTTCAGGTTTATACTTGGCCATTTTATATTTTCCTTCCCTCTTAATCTCTACGGAGATGTTTCAAGTTCTAGGGGTTGATGTGGTAGCAGGACATGGTCCTTCATCATGGGCCCACCCAGGTCACTGCTGAGGAGTACCATTGCCCATCTGGTCTTGTTATCAGCGACTGTCTTCCTGGCATGCACCCTTGATGGCCATATCTTAACAATGGTCTCTGGTGGTTGGTCCACACACTGTACACCCTCATTATCATGCCCCAGGCTATTGGTGCTGTAGAAAAATTGAAAGGTTACCTCAGGCTGTTTCTGCCTAAGCCTACTGCATTGACTCCTGGGGTTCCAGTAGAAAGTGGGGCATAAAATCCATCTACTCTTGGATTCCCACAATATATATGGAATTCTACCGTCGTGTGAGCGTGCAAGAGGCAATAGGGTGCAAAGACCAGGTTAAGAGGTGAACAGCATCTTATTCTCTTGGGACCTCTTTTAACTCTCTTCCCCCAGCCTAGGAAATCCTTGTCTGACCTCCCAGGGGGCTATTAATATAGTCCAATTCTTTATCTGCTCTCTTTTCAATCATTAATGGCACGAGTTTTAGATTCTTTCATAGTTTTATTTTGGCACTTAAAAGCCAAGTTTTTGAAACTAAACACTCCTTTATGTCTCAAAATGTCCATGAAAAATTTGGGTTTCTATTCTTCCCATACACTTCAGGGGTAGATCACTGACTTAATTTTCTTACTGGCTTAGATTAATACATATTTATTTTCTTACAGTTTTGGAGGTCAAAAGTCCAACGCAGGTCTCACTGGGCTAAAGGCAAGATGTTGGCAGTGGTGTGTTTCTTCTGGAGGCTCCAGGGGATGACCTGTTTCTGCTTTGGCAGCTTCATCCATTGGCTTGTGGCCCCTTCCTCCTCTCCAAAGCCAGAAGTGCAGAGCCGAGTCCTGCTCATGCTGCCACCTCTCTGGTTCTCTCTTCTGGCTTTCTCTTGGACTTACAAGGATCTTTGTGATTACATTGGGCCCAGCAGGATAATGTCATCTCAAGATCAACTCATTAGCAAACTTAATCCCATCTGCAACTTCACTTCCTCTTTGCCATGTAACCTAATATGTTCACAGGTTCCAGGAACTAGGGCACGGACATCTTTGGGTGGGTGGGGGGACTCTGTTCTGCTTACTACAGTCAGGCCTAGCTTCAGCCAATTAGCACAATCCATTCTGCTGGCTACAGTCTTTGGTGTATAGTTATAGGCATAGAGCCTAATCCTGGTATACAGTCATTGGTATAGTCATAGGGTGTATAGCCAGTCCAATCAGAGTGAATGTCAACTCTAGCTGGGAACACTGGGACTCTCCCTCTCCTTCTAGACCTGTCCCTCCCAGTATAGTAGCCAGTAGCTAGCTACTTAGGCAATTGAGCAGTTGAAATGCAAGCAGTGTGACTGAGTTGTTCTGTAAGTGTAAAATACATTCCAAGTATTGAAAACTTAGTACAAAAGAAAACATGTAAAATATGTTATCAGTAACTTTTAAATGATTTCATGTTGAGATAATATTTTGTATATTTTGGGTTAAATAGAATATATTATTGGAATTAATTTCACTCTTTTCTTCTTGTTTTTAATAATTTTTTAAAGATTTTATTTATTTGAGAGAAAGAGATAGTGAGAGAGAGAGCGAGCATGCGTGAGTGTTGGAGGGGCAGAGGGCAAAGGGCAAGCAGACTCCGCACTGAGCAGAGGGCCCGGTGTGGGGATCGATCCCAGGACCCTCATGACCTGAGCTGCAATCAAGAGTCGGACGCTTAACCAACTGAACCACCCAGGTGCCCCCTTCTTGCTCTTTTTAAGTGTGACTACCAGAAAAATTTAAATCACACATATGGCTTGCATTCTATTTCTACTGGGCAGCGCTATTCTAGAGGGTGACGTGAATAGAAATGAAGCTTGAGGCTACCTTAGCAATTTTCGTCAGTACGTGAGCAGTCTGGTTTGCTACTGAAGAGGGCAGAGCAGAGAGAGAAAGAGATTGGCTACTTGATAATACCATTGGGCCACTGGTTCATCCAACCTGGAACCATCCAACCATAAACTTTCCATTCTAATGTCCTCACAGACTTTGTATGCCCTCCTCTTCAGTCCTACAAGTCAACACTTCCCCTTCCTCTCAGAGACTGCCCGTGTTAATGTTTATTCTTCCTAACTTAAGCCAACATTCTATCCTGGAATGTGTAACTCAAATTGTGTTTAAGTGAAAAAGTACAACAATCATGACATCATCCAGTGAGCAGCGTCCAGAATGGTCCAGAATGTGTTTGCTTGCAAGACAGAGCAGCAGGGAGGGGTGACTTCCCACTTCCTTCTTCTGGCATCTTCTTGATTTCACAGTCCCTCTGTTCATCTTCAAGGCTTTGGAGGATTTGATGGCTCTCCTCCAGCTGCCATTGCCAACTCATTCTCACAGCACATGGCTGCCAGCTCCTTGAAGATGAAGCTCTGTGGCTTCCCTTGTAGTTCTGCATTTCCTGGCCCTTTCGAACCCAACAGCTTTGGTCTGGTCTGCAACTTCCGCTGTGTAGCCTTCTTTTCAATGCTATGGGACGGGGCAAGTTCATGGTCAGTTCCAGCAGCTCCAATTGCTCTGTAAGTCTCCTGTTATTGGTGCCTCCTTCCGTTCCTATGGCCTTAAAGCTGGGTCTGTCTGCACTTAAGCAAAGTTTAGGATGCCTTAGAAAACTGCAGGCAATGTTTCAAAATTAGAATAAAGCTTTACCAATAATAATACAGAAATCCCATAGGCATAGAGTGAGAATCTCACAGTAACAGACACGGCTAAAAAGGCTGAAAGCAAAGGCCCTCTGGAGTAGCCATGGGCTCTTGCTTATAAAGTTGTCTATGCCTGGCAAGCTTTGTGTCCCCAAACATAATGCAAAATTTTCTGTCCCTAATGTTATATCGTGCACCAGACTCACGTTTTCCCAGTTTGCCTTTTCTTCTAGGGTGGCATTTTTATGGGGGTGGGGCAGGGAGGAATCACAGATCTAAAATAAGGATATTCTAGGATATTTTTTTATTAAATTACATGCTATTTTTTACTAAGACTTTTAAATTGCTTTTTAACTATTCAGAGGGTATTTCATTTATGAATAAACTAAAGATTAAAGTTATTCAAAGACTTTATAAAGGTTCCATATTACTTAAACACAGACTGTATTAGAAGTTAGAAGTGAGGGGCGCCTGGGTAGCGCAGTCGTTAAAGCGTCTGCCTTCGGCTCAGGGCGTGATCCCGGCGTTCCGGGATCGAGTCCCACATCGGGCTCCTCTGCTGGGAGCCTGCTTCTTCCTCTCCCACTCCCCCTGCTGTGTTCCCTCTCTCGCTGGCTGTCTCTCTGTCACATAAATAAATAAAAAAATCTTTAAAAAAAAAAAAAAAAAAAAGAAGAAGTTAGAAGTGAGATTTTGCCAGCGTTTGATTGTATTACGGCCAGGGGCGTAGGACTTCCTCAACCCTGCGGCCCAAATCTCTAAGGGGTTTATATGCTGGGAAGAACAGTCAAATTGGAAACAAAGCATGACTTGGGTAATAGTTGGCCAAGCCCTCCATACTCCCATATGTGGGTGTGATTGGTGGACAGGGGTTGGAGAATGTGGCTGAGGCCAGGAAGACACAGTGGGACTTTCTCTTCTCTGCCCTCTTGTATCCAAGATGGCCGTTGGCAGAGCAGCCTCAAGCTAACAGACCTGCCCCATTGCAGGGAGAGAGGAACAAGAACAGATAGACTTAGCCAGGCTTGACCACCCAGGAAAACTGACTTTGACCCTTTCTTCTGCTTATTATCTCAGGATGCAGAAGGCAGTAAGGGCCTAAAGCTGCCTGGGAGATGAAGCCACTGCAGAGAGTGCTTTCCACAGGGGAGCAGAACAAGTAGGGAGGGACCCCATGATGCTGCTGACCTTTAAGGTATAAAGGACAACTTCCAAAGTGCTTCACAATGAAACAGCATTTTCCCCTCCCTTCGCATAAAGCAGAGCTGGGGAGGGGCACACAGAGGAGCAGAAATGTGAGTTGGGGGAGTCTCCTCTCTGAAAAGCAATACCTAACGTAGGGTCTCATACCTCGTATTAAATGAGCAGCTATTAGCTACTTGTTTGACTGTTGTGATGGAATGAGCATCTTTATTCTTATTTACTATGGACTCACCAACTTGTACCTTCATGTAATACTTTGCTGAGTGTTTGTAATTTTTAAGCTATAATATCTAGCTCCTCCCTTCAAAGAGCTTGTGATCAATTAAGACAATAAGCACAAAAAGTTGTATCCATAAAGATTGACTTAAATGCTGAAGATAGTAAGAAAAGGCATAAAGCAGCCGATGGTTTATGGTCCTGTAAGTTATAAGGACACTACTTACTAAAGCCTTTCCAAGGAAGGTGACCATGGTGAGTGAAGCTGGCCAGAGAAAGGCCAGCAAGAATGAGATTTCAGCTGGATCATTTCTTTTTTTAAGATTTTGTTTATTTATTTAAGAGAGAGAGAGAAAGAGAGAAAGGCAGAAAGAGAGCAAGAATGAGAGACTATGGACTCTGAGAAACAAACTGAGGGCTTCAGAGGGGAGGGGGGTGGGGGAATGGGATAGGCTGGTGATGGGTAGTAAGGAGGGCACGTATTGCATGGTGCACTGGGTGTTATACGCAACTAATGAATCATCGAACTTTACATCAAAAACCAGGGATGTACTGTATGGTGACTAACATAATATAATAAAAAAAAAAAAGAAGAAGAAGAAAAAGAAAGAGCAAGAGAGCAGGGGGAGGGGCAGAGGAAAAGAGAGAAGCAGATTCCCTGCTAAGCAGGGAGCCTGACGCGGGGCCCCATCCCAGGACCCTGGGATCATGACCTGAGCCAAAGGCAGATATTAAACCAACTGAGCCACCCAGGCACCCCTCAGCTGGATCTTCTAAGAGAGTAGTTGTAAATTAGAGAGGAGAAGAGAAGACAGGGAGAATGTTCCAAGAAGGTATAGGGAAGACCAAGGTAGACTTCAGAGATCGTGAGTAAAAATCATTTGACCAGAGCAGAGTTCATCAGGGGAACTGTGGAAGGTTGGATTGACAGGTTATGTTGGCACCACATTTTGAAGGAGTTTCCATGCAAGGCTAAGGAATTTGAACTTTATTTATAGGCAATGGGAAGCCATTCAAGGCTTTAAGCAGAGTAACGACAAAATCAAACTGGAGTTAAAACCAAGTCTTTGTTTTGTTTTTTTTTTAAAGATTTTATTTATTTATTTGACAGAGATAGAGACAGCCAGCGAGAGAGGGAACACAAGCAGGGGGAGTGGGAGAGGAAGAAGCAGGCTCATAGCAGAGGAGCCTGATGTGGGGCTCGATCCCATAACTCCCATAACGCCGGGATCACGCCCTGAGCTGAAGGCAGATGCTTAACCGCTGTGCCACCCAGGCGCCCCTAAAACCAAGTCTTTGGAAACTAATGCTCAGAAGTAATGACATAGTTGTATTAGGATGGTGGGTATTTTTTTAAAAATATTTTATTTATTTATTTTGGTGGGGGAGGTGCAGAGGGAGAGGGAGAGGGAGAGAGAGAATGAATTCCAAGCAGACTCCAGGGCCTGATCCCAGGAGTCCAAGACCACAGTCTGAGCTGAAATCAGGAGTGGGACGCCCAACCGACTGAGCTACCCAGGCAACCCACCTTTTCTATTTTAGAAACATTCTACAGTGATTTAATTTTTATAATTCAAAATTGTAATCAAGTCTTTTCTTACTAAAAAGTAGAAGTAATTTTCTTCTTGGTCTCTCTCTCTATGTTATGTTTCCTCTTCCAGAGCCTTCTTGGTTTTAGGCCTTTGTTTTGGATTTGCAGTGAGTCAAGGTGTCAAACTAACTTGCTCTCCCTCTTGTGATTCAGAGTGTGGACGGCCCCATGCCATAGGGATAATATTTCCACCACACTTAGCTAGAGATTCCCTTGCCATAAGAGATCATGAGTTGCTCCTATATACACCTAAATAGAAAACTTTTTTATTCCTCCATAATCTCATTAGAGGAAAGGAGTAGATGTTTTTAATTCAGTTCATTTCCCCCCCCCCCACCCCAACCACACAGAGAGGACTCATGGGATGGGCTTCTTACTGGACTCCTTTCCCAGCATGCGGTACAAGGTTCCCTCGGAAGATGCTATGCTGGTGCCTTACTTTCTACTTAGCTCATCCTCAACCTCGTTCTTTTCATCCCCATGGGCTAAGAGGCAAACATCCTCACAGACACAACCCAGAAATAATGTTTTACCAGCTTTCTGCACATACTTAGTCCAGTCGGGCTGACACATAAGATTAACCATCACACACTGAGCCACAGAGGTGCTCAGTGATAATTATTCCCTCTACCTATCGCTGATCCTGTTTCTGCCCTCTTGCAACCGGGTTGCCTCAATGACTCTAGTCATTTCAGTGAGAACCTCGAGCTGCTTCATTCCCTTTCACCTCCTTTCAAGTGTACCTACTGTAGACATCCAGTTTTCTATTGTTTGCCCACCACTTTGGAGATGACAAAAATGGTGACACAGTTGGGTTTTACAGTAAACTCGTCCATGCTCCCGTCTATCTCCTTCCCAGCTGACAAGCACATATCTCCAGAAGACTCCAAATTGGTGTCCTTAAATAGTAGGAGTTTTAGGGTCTGGGAGGCTCCAAGAAAAAACTATGAAATGGAATGTTAAGTAGGACTTCTCCTGACAGACTAGAATTGGAGCTCAAAGGCTGAAATGTGAGGATAGAAGGAGCTAACACTGAGAGATCTTGCCAGAAGTTGGGACCACACACATCCTCCAGAGCTTACCAAGAGGGGGTAGAACTGGCTCTGCTCCCATCACCATCCCACCATGGATTCTTTCAAAGAATGCTGGGAGGGGTTCAGGATTCATAATGAATGCTGATTCTCTCCCCACCCTCCAAAGGAAGGAGACTCTTCTGTTCTGTGAACCCAAGGAATAGAGGATGCTTCCCCTAGCCTCACTCACAAGCAGTGAAAGTGCCCATGGGAAGCCCCACTTTGGGAGTCTTTTTTCTTTTTTTAAGATTTTTTATATTTATTTGAGAGAGCGAGAGAGAGAGCATGAGCAGGGGGAGTGGCAGAGGGAGACCAAAAAGCAGACTCCCCACTGAGCAGGGAGTCAGATGTGGGGCTCCATCTCAGGACCCTGAAATCATGACCTGAGCCGAAGGCAGACGCTTAACCAACTAAGCCACCCAGGTGCCCCAAGGGCATCTTATTTTTCAACCTTCACTGAACTTCATCTTTGATTGCAGACTTGCCGGCCACCCCTGTGCTGGTGTGAGCGAGCACAAGGGAGGTAGAAAGAAACATCTGGGCTCAGGGACCAGGTAGCCCCTGCAGTCCCATGCTGGGAAGGTAGTCGTCCTGCCCACCACAGAGCTGCCAGGGTCATGGTGTGGTGGCTGGGCGATGTCAGCCTGGCTGAGCTGCACCATGGACCCCTCCACTCCCCTTCTCGTATATTTCTAGCTAGGGTTGACCACAAAACGCATCTGCACCAGAACTGGAAGATGAGAGCGGAGAGGAGCCGTGTCTACACTCAGAAGGTCCTGCTGAGTCAGTCCCTCCCATGGCATATGCTGGTTTTTGCAGATCCAGTGGCTCCACTGTTGGTAGGGAAGCAAACTGGCTAAAGCCCCAGCTCCCATGGGATCTCTTCCTCAGCTCTTCCAACACCTCAGCCTAAGCCAGGTGCAAGTGTGGCACCATTGCCAGAGGACCAGCTTCCAGCAGGTCACCCAGGCAACGGAGTCAGAGGCTTGGAGACAGGATTCCGGTGAGAGGCAGACATAGGCTCAGCTGCCCCTCCTACCTGCCACTTCCCACTCATCTTTCCTTTCCCACCACGCATCCTGTGATTTCAGGAGGAGGAGGAACCGCTGGACAGAGATTCTTACCAGCTCTCTCCACTGAGTTCCATCCCTACAATAAATCCCCTATTCTAGGTCATTCCTAGTGGTTCTGCTTCTCAACTTAGTGCTGCCTGATACATATGGTTTTCCCCCCAAACCAGTCATGATACCTCTAAATTACATGGAGAAAGCTGGGGCACCTGGGTGGCTCAGTCAGTTAAGTCTCCGACTTTTGATCTCAGCTCAGGTCCTGATCTTAGAGTCATGAGTTCAAGCCCTGCTTTGGGCTCCATGCTGGCCATGGAGCCTACTTAAAATAAGAAGGAAGGAAGGAAGGAAGGAAGGAAGGAAGGAAGGAAGGAAGGAAGGAAGGAAGGAAGGAAGGAATAAAATGAAGAAACTTAGTACAGAAAAAGAGCACCGGTTGGGAAGTCAGCTAAGTGTCCCAATTGGATCTTTTCAATCAACTTGCTGTGCAACGTTAGTAATGTCACTTCACCCTCCAAATCTCGGTTTTATCCCCAGTTAAATAAAAGAGCTTTGGACTAGGTGGTCTCTAAAAATGTTCCCAAGTTTAAACATATAAGCGAACACACGATATTAAAGTTTATTTTCAAGAGTTTCTGAACTCTTTAAAAGCAGTAGTGAAAATTAAATTGTAACAGAACTATTACTGACTGGTTAATTCCAAAATTTTATGACAATTCTCCTGCTACTTGATTATTGGAAACACTTTCTGGGGCACACGTGAAACTCACAATTCCTTGTTCTTTGAGAATCGCCCCTGGTGCACTCGGGTAGGTCCTGGCAGCCACGTTACTGTCGTATGACCGCCCCCTCCCCTCGGCTATTGCTGACTAGACCAGAGGTGGACACCTGGCCCAAGGTGGGCCCCAGATACTTTCTCCTAGGAATTGAGAATTGGCGCCAAGAAACTGGCATGACCATGTTCCCATATTCCTCCATGAAGTCCAGAGAGGCAGGAAAAATTTGTCTGAGTTGAGAAAGACAGTGAGGCACGTGCCTACAGAGAAGCAAAGATGAGAACTATCAGGAAAGAATCCAACTGGTTTCTGGTTCTAGCCTGGCTGCATTCCTGCCCTTGGTTCCTTGAGACAACCTATGATTTCGTTTTTTCCCTTTCTATTTACGCTTGCTCAGATTCATCTTTACCACCTGTGCCTGAAGAACTTTAACTGATAAGCCAGTAGGAAGATCTATTTTTCTTGATAAAAATTAGTTGAAAACTGCGTATTTTTTTTTAAAGATTGATTGATTTTAGAAAAGCGTGAGCACGTGTGCAAGTTGGGGGGGGAGGGGCAGAGGGAGGGAGAAGCAGACTCCCCACTGAGCGCAAGCTCAATGCAGGGCTGTATCTCATGACCCCGAAGTCATGACCTCAGCTGAAACCAAGAGTGCGATGCCTAACCGACTGAGCCACCTAGTGCCCCGCTCATTCTTTATTTTTATGCTTTTTCATCCAAAGCAGAAACTTTGGTTTTGAAAAGTTGCACAGTTCTGTTAGAAAATGGACATTTTTGAACAGCTAACGGCATTTGTCTGATGGCGATAGTAAAAACTACTTCTTAGCATCAGTCTTTCTACGGCAAATAAGCGTTAACCCTCCAACTGAACATTCTCGTACAAAAACATAAGGAATCGTTAATCGTCTCATGTTGGAGCACTGGGCTTGGTACCTAAAGGTAGGGTTCAAGTCGCATTTACGATCTGTGTGCCTTTGGATAAGTGTGTAAGGCCTCTGGCCCTCAAATCCTCCATCTATTACATAGAAACAATTCCTTCCATACAATGTTGTTGTGACGTTTAAATGAACTGCTACGTGCCAAAGCACTTTCTAAACCATAAAGCTCTTACCAATGTGGATTCTGAATACTGCATATTTGAACGACTGTGTTGAAATGTAGTAGAAAACACAAGGAAGAGAAGAAGACAAAGGAAATACTGTCAGACAGAATGGGCTTTCAAGTGGAGTGCCAAAACCTTGATGGAAAATTCCCTTCTCCACCTAGTTAATCTAAAATCAGAGTGACTGTAATAACAGAAGCGAACTCCTTCATGTTTACACTAAGGTGGAGAAGTCATCTCGTTCTTTTCTACAATCCAGTCATGCAAACATGGGCATAAACAGAAATTCCAGCATGCAGACTCAAAACCATGT
>NW_024425341.1:11419375-11424497 GCF_017311325.1 Ursus maritimus | reverse complement strand
AAGGAAGGAAGGAAGGAAGGAAGGAAGGAAGGAAGGAAGGAAGGAAGGAATAAAATGAAGAAACTTAGTACAGAAAAAGAGCACCGGTTGGGAAGTCAGCTAAGTGTCCCAATTGGATCTTTTCAATCAACTTGCTGTGCAACGTTAGTAATGTCACTTCACCCTCCAAATCTCGGTTTTATCCCCAGTTAAATAAAAGAGCTTTGGACTAGGTGGTCTCTAAAAATGTTCCCAAGTTTAAACATATAAGCGAACACACGATATTAAAGTTTATTTTCAAGAGTTTCTGAACTCTTTAAAAGCAGTAGTGAAAATTAAATTGTAACAGAACTATTACTGACTGGTTAATTCCAAAATTTTATGACAATTCTCCTGCTACTTGATTATTGGAAACACTTTCTGGGGCACACGTGAAACTCACAATTCCTTGTTCTTTGAGAATCGCCCCTGGTGCACTCGGGTAGGTCCTGGCAGCCACGTTACTGTCGTATGACCGCCCCCTCCCCTCGGCTATTGCTGACTAGACCAGAGGTGGACACCTGGCCCAAGGTGGGCCCCAGATACTTTCTCCTAGGAATTGAGAATTGGCGCCAAGAAACTGGCATGACCATGTTCCCATATTCCTCCATGAAGTCCAGAGAGGCAGGAAAAATTTGTCTGAGTTGAGAAAGACAGTGAGGCACGTGCCTACAGAGAAGCAAAGATGAGAACTATCAGGAAAGAATCCAACTGGTTTCTGGTTCTAGCCTGGCTGCATTCCTGCCCTTGGTTCCTTGAGACAACCTATGATTTCGTTTTTTCCCTTTCTATTTACGCTTGCTCAGATTCATCTTTACCACCTGTGCCTGAAGAACTTTAACTGATAAGCCAGTAGGAAGATCTATTTTTCTTGATAAAAATTAGTTGAAAACTGCGTATTTTTTTTTAAAGATTGATTGATTTTAGAAAAGCGTGAGCACGTGTGCAAGTTGGGGGGGGAGGGGCAGAGGGAGGGAGAAGCAGACTCCCCACTGAGCGCAAGCTCAATGCAGGGCTGTATCTCATGACCCCGAAGTCATGACCTCAGCTGAAACCAAGAGTGCGATGCCTAACCGACTGAGCCACCTAGTGCCCCGCTCATTCTTTATTTTTATGCTTTTTCATCCAAAGCAGAAACTTTGGTTTTGAAAAGTTGCACAGTTCTGTTAGAAAATGGACATTTTTGAACAGCTAACGGCATTTGTCTGATGGCGATAGTAAAAACTACTTCTTAGCATCAGTCTTTCTACGGCAAATAAGCGTTAACCCTCCAACTGAACATTCTCGTACAAAAACATAAGGAATCGTTAATCGTCTCATGTTGGAGCACTGGGCTTGGTACCTAAAGGTAGGGTTCAAGTCGCATTTACGATCTGTGTGCCTTTGGATAAGTGTGTAAGGCCTCTGGCCCTCAAATCCTCCATCTATTACATAGAAACAATTCCTTCCATACAATGTTGTTGTGACGTTTAAATGAACTGCTACGTGCCAAAGCACTTTCTAAACCATAAAGCTCTTACCAATGTGGATTCTGAATACTGCATATTTGAACGACTGTGTTGAAATGTAGTAGAAAACACAAGGAAGAGAAGAAGACAAAGGAAATACTGTCAGACAGAATGGGCTTTCAAGTGGAGTGCCAAAACCTTGATGGAAAATTCCCTTCTCCACCTAGTTAATCTAAAATCAGAGTGACTGTAATAACAGAAGCGAACTCCTTCATGTTTACACTAAGGTGGAGAAGTCATCTCGTTCTTTTCTACAATCCAGTCATGCAAACATGGGCATAAACAGAAATTCCAGCATGCAGACTCAAAACCATGTTTCTGTCGTTTGAGCTCAAGGATATGTGTGGCACATCATCTCTATACACAAACACTTCTGTGAATGTGCATAACACCCTATATATGGTAGACACATATTTACATAGACTGGGAGAGTTCCAGAATGCGAGGCCAACTGGGAGATCCCTGGAAACTCAGGCATGTTTGGGCATGTCTGAAGAGCCAGGATGGGAGACCACCCAGGATCTATTGACGTGAGGACCTGAGATGGTGCACAAAAAGGACAATGATGGGACACGCTGGACAGAGAGTAGACCCCCAAGAACAAGACCACCATTTGGGAATCAGAAATCCGTTGTGCCCTCCCTGCTCCAGACAAGTGTGTGCGAGAGGAAGAGGGGCTATAGGTACAAGCCTGTTGGTCCTGGAACTGCACTTGGGTGTAAGGGAGAGCCAGTGTGCTGTACGGGTGTCACCCCATGTCCGCAGTGGCCTGCTCTTGTGACCAAAAACTAAGAAGACAGCTATATCCCTAGAGTCTGTGTGGGCTGGAAGTCACTTCCTCCTCACTTTCATATGGTACCTACTTATTTATTTATTTATTTATTATGTTACAAAGATTTTTATTTATTTATTTGACAGAGAGAGAGAAAGCACAAGCAGGGGGAGCAGCAGGCAGAGGGAGAGGGAGAAGCAGGCTCCCTGCTGAGCAAGGTGCTAGACATGGGGTTCAATCCCAGGACCCTGGGATCATGACCTGAGCTGAAGGCAGATGCTTAACCGACTGAGCCACCCAGGAGCCCCATGGTTCTCATTTATTAAGAGCCAGTGAGGTGGGGTGCCTGGCTGGCTCAGTCCGAAGAGGATGTGACTCTTGATCTCGGGGTTGTGAGTTCGAGCCCCACATTGGGTGTAGAGATTACTTACATAAATAAAACTTTAAAAAACAAACAAAAGCCAATAAGGCCCGTGGAAACAAGAGAGAACTGGGGCAACACCTGCCCATTGTGGTCTGGCCCACTGACCCCTCCAGCTTGCATCCACCTATTTCTCCCCAACTGTGTGTGTCTGGCCTGTGCCTATGGCCACTTCCTCCCCACTTGAGAGTGAGGCGGCTTGCACCCTCTAAAAAACCCTGTGACTCAATTCAAACGCTGAGGTTTGCATTCACTGTGCCATAGCCCCCTGGTCTCCTGTGACCCCTCACCATGGTGATGTGGTCTTCACAGGGCAGACAGAACAAGCCTTTAATGCACAAGTCACGTCACTTCTCAGCTCAAAACTCTCTAATGACTTCCTGTCACAGTCAGAGGAGACTCCCTGCAACCCCCGTCCTCATGTCCTTCGACGTCTCCTACCTTCAGAGGGGATCCAGGTTCAGTGGGGCCTGAAGCTTACACAGTGTGGAGGGCTTTTTAAGAGCTATCATACGAAGTTATGTATGAGCACGAATATTTATTTACAATGTGAAAACAAATCACAACACTAAAAATCTTCCCAACTCAATTTCCCCTTAGCTGGATCCCCCAAATGGCGAGTATCGAAAGTCCAACACCGTCCCGCTTGGGGGCAAGTATCATGGAGGGGACACAGGGCTGGGAGACAGCAGTCCTCATCAACCGCAGTTGAAAGAACGTAGATATGTAAATTTTACAAAATGTGTGACCATGTGAACACACTGCTAGGCTTATCTCAGGACCTGGAGGGGACCCATGTAAGCCAGGGGCCCTTCCTGGGCCTCTTCCTGTTCCGTGTTGGCTTCCTTTTTATGCAATCACCAAGTGATTCCCTTCTCAAGGATTCGTCCTTGCTGTTGGCTCAGCCTGAGCTATCTGAATGGTTTCCTTGCTCACGTACATCAGGTCTCTGCTCCGACGCCATGTGTCAGAGAGGCCTTTGCAGACCTTCTCTATGAAAAATAACCACAAATCCATTTTCCATCCTTCTTGCCCTGCTTTATTCCTCTCCCCACACACATCAGCCTCAGATTCGATATCTAGCTGTTTGCTGGCTGTCTTCCCCCCCACCCCCATCCAGAATGTGAGAGCAGAGACTCTGTTCACTTCATTACTTTATCCCTGGCACCCATCACAGTCCCTGGCACATAGTAAACGATCACTAAATCCTTGTTGAGTCAGTAAATTTTTTTTTAAGATTGTATTTTTTTTAAGCAATGTCTACACCCACTGTGGGGCTCGAACTCACAACCCCGAGATCAAGAGTCACATGCTCTACTGAGTGAGCCAGCCAGGCGCCCCTGCCTCGGTAAATATTTTAATAATTGCAAGTATTACACTGCAAGTGCTTGTTGACAGGCCTCTTTTAGCTGGTATGATTCTTGAGAGCAGGGGACTTATCATCCCTGCATTTATTTATTCAACAAAGGCTCCCGAGCACTCCATGTATATTATTAGTCTGCTAGGGCCGCCATAACAAAATATCACAGACGAGGCGGCTTGAACAACAGAAATTTATTTTCTCACTGTTCTAGAGTCTGGAATTCCAAGATCAGGTGCCGTGAGGGTTGGTTTCTGGTGAGAGCTCCTTTCCAGCTTTCAAATGGTGCCTTCTCACTGTGTGCTCATGTGGCCTTTCCTCTCTGTGCACCCATGCGAGAGATCTTGGTCTCCCCCTGTGTGTGTGTGTCTCTCTCTCTCTTTTTAATGTTTAATTTTTTAAAAAATATTTTATTTATTTATTTGACAGAGAGAGAGAGAGAGCCAGCGAGAGAGGGAACACAAGCAGGGGGAGTGGGAGAGGAAGAAGCAGGCTCCTAGCAGAGGAGCCTGATATGGGGCTCGATCCCAGAACACCGGGATCACGTCCTGAGCCGAAGGCAGATGCTCAATGACTGAGCCACTCAGGCGCCCCTAATTTTTACTTTTAAGTAGTCTCCACGCCCAGCATGGAGCTCAACGAGGGGCTTGAACTCATGACCCTGAGATCAAGACCTAAGCTGAGATCAGGAGTTGGACACTTAAATGACTGAGCCACCCAGGTGCCCCTCTTTCTCTTCTTATAGGGGTACTAATCCCATCAGATTATTCATGACTCAACCTTAATTACCTCCCTACAGGCCCTATCTGCAAATACAGTCACATTGGGGGTTAGGGCTTCAACATGAATTTTGAGGGGACACAGTTTCGTCCATAACACCATGTCAGGTCCTGGAGACACAATATGACCAAACCAGTCCTGATTCCAGTCCCTAGGGAATCTGCAGCACATACTACAAAAAGTAAAATCTGATAAAAATGCTCATGATGGGGATATGCTGAAGACAGAGTCAGAAAGGACAATGGGGGGGGGGGGGGGGGGGC
>NW_024425341.1:11200824-11419365 GCF_017311325.1 Ursus maritimus | reverse complement strand
GGGGGGGGGGGGCGGCGCGCCTGGATGGCTCAGTCAGTAGAGCGGCATCTGATTCTCGGTTTCAGCTCAGGTCATGATCTCAGGGTTGTAAGATCGAGCGTCGTGTCAGGCTTGAGATTCTCTCTCCTTCCCCCACTGCCCCCTCCCAGCTCATGCACTCTCTCATTCTCTAAAATAAATGAATAAATAAAATCTTAAAAAAAAAAAAAAGAGGGGCACCTGGGTGGCTCAGATGGTTAAGCATCTGCCTTTGGCTCAGGTCATGGGATAGAGTCCCCTATTGGGCTCCCAGCTCAGCAGGGAGTCTGCTTCTCCCTCTTCCTCTGCCTCTCTCCCTGCTTGTGCTCTTTCTCTCTCTCGAATAAACAAACCTTTAAAAAAAAAAAAGACTATAAAAAAAAGGACTATAGGAAGCAAGAGATACCAATAACAGCAACAGTAATAATAGCAACATTCATTTCATTCTTCTGTGTGCCAAGCATCATTACAAACAAGAAACAACAGGTGGGTACTTTCATCCTCGCTTTACAGCTGAGTTACAGAGAGGAGGCCTGCCTTGCCAAAGTCACACAACTAGTACACGGCAGAGATAGGATTCAAACCCAGGCAGCCCGCTCCCAGAGCCATTGTGCTATAGAAGGTTGGAGAACTGCCCCATAGCCTTCACCTTACAGAGGAAGACCATAAGACAATAACAACTATGTGGCAAGCTGATGATGTCAGTATTAGTGACAGGTATATAAAATTACGGACTGTTACACTGACCGCTCCCAGCGAGTCAGGACCGCTGGCGATCATGGCAGTCATGCCTTTGGGTAATCTCCTCCCACGCTAACTCTGCGCTTGGCCTTCTTCTTTATTTTTGTTTTTGTTTTTTTTCTTTTTATGGGCTTGGCCTTCTTTCTTTACTTTTTTTTTTTTTTTTTCTTTTTATGGGCTTGGCCTTCTGACTTGCTTGGCTAATGAGACATAACTGGGACACAAGCAGAAGCTTGATACACTTACACATTGAGGCTGACCCTATTGGAATCCAGATGCCATGTAAAGAAGTTTACCCCCGTAAAAAGAGGTTGTAGTCTTCCAGCTATCTCTGTCAATTGAGGCTTAGACCCGCCAGCCCAAGCCAACCCACCAGCTAAATGCAGTTCCCTCTTTTTTGTTTTTAAACCAAATTATTATTATTATTATTATTATTATTATTATTATTATTATTATTATTATTATTATTTTAAAGTAAGCTCTATGCCCAAGGTGGGGCTTGAACTCAGCACCCCAAGATCAAGAATTGCATGCTCTCTTGACTGAGCCAATCGAGTGTCCCTAAATGCAGCTTCTTGAGTGAGCCCAAGCAAGACCAGCGAAAGAACCATCCAGCAAAACCACAAAATCAGGAGAAATAATACATGGTTTTGTTTTAAGCCACTAAGTTTTGGGATGGCTTGTTAAGCAGTAAGACATGATGGATACATTAATTCCTATTACTAAGATCTGTTTTTACTTAGAATACTTCTGATACCAAATGTGTGGGCTTTTTTCCCCAACACCAACTAGTTCTCCAACTCTCCAGACGCCAACTGGGTTTCCTTAAATTTCCCTTAATTCTGATCCTAACTCCCCAGAGTTAGCAGATCCCACAGGTTAAGACTCAGTCCCATAAGACTGCTCTAACTTCGGACGCCAATTGTAAGTCCAGGCCTCCCATAACTGATAGTCAGCTACAAAGTCAGGGGTGGGGTGGGAGGCCGTTCCCACAACCCCATTCTCAGGCTTGATAATTTGCTAGAATGACTCAGAACTTGGGAAAAATGGTTTACTTACTATTACCAGTTTATTAGAAGGGGTACAACTCAGGAATAGCCAAATGGAAGAAATGCACAGGGTAAGGTATGGGGGTGGGGTGAGCATGGAGCATCTGTGCTGTCTCTGGGCTGGCCACCTGCCCAGCACGTCATTGGGCTCACCAACACAGAAGCTCTCCTAAGTTGTAGTTTAGGGGTTTTGTGGAGGTTCTGTCACATAGGTGTGATTGATTAAATCACTGGCTTTAGGTGATTAACTCTGTCTCCCCAGAGGTCACATGGTTGGTCCCTCTGACAACCATCCCCATCCTAAAGCTATCTAGGGCCCCCGCCCAGTGTCACCCCATTAGCATAAACTCAGGCATGGTTAAAAGAGTCTTATTAGGAAAAAGAAACGACATTTCTCTTATTCCTATTATCACTCAGGAAGTTCCAAGGGTTTTTGAAACTCTTGTGCCAGGAATCAGAAACAAAGACTATCTATCTATCTATCTTATCATATCACAATGTCACATTACTATTTTAAAAATACTTATATGTGCCTACTGTGAACCAAACACTATGATAGAATTTAGGGATACAATGGTGAACATGACCAATATGGGCCTTCCTTTCACATTCTGATGGAGAAGACAGATTAAAAAAAACAATTAAAATCACTGTACATTGTTTTGTGTAATATAATGGACAAAATTCAGGAAGTGAGGTAGAGAATAATAGGGAATGATACCTGCTTTTGATAAGGTGACCAGTGAAAACCTCCCTGAGATGAAATTGAAGTGGAAACTTTAAAAATGAAAAGGAAGTAGCCATGCATAATTATATAAAAGGTCCTCAATAAGTGATGGTTATTTATTAACAGACATATAAAATTATTGATTGATATTAATTATTTATGCACTTGTTACATATTAGGAGCTCGATCTACATTAGTTCTCTGCCCCTTCCCTTCCCCTGTGTCACCATTATTATCACTTAGGGTCAAGAAAATAGAAATTACATGGGGTATATCAACAATGGAGATTTAATATAGAGAACTTATTATGGGTGTTGGAAGGCTGAAAGAGCAAAAAAGAATACCAAAGTCATCTAGAGGGTTGCAGGAAGCAACTAACATTTCTAGTGCTAGAATAACTAAAGAGATGGGGCTTAGTTGGTTGAGCGTCTAACTTTGGCTCAGGTCATGATTTCAGGGTACTGGGATCAAGCCCCATGTTGGGCTCCCTGTTCAGTGGGGGGTCTGCTTCTCTCTCTCCCTCTGTTCCTCACCACCCCTCGCTCATGCTTTCTCTCCCCTCAAATAAATAAAATCTTAAAAAAAATAACTAAAGGGAAGGGGTATTATCATAACCTAAAAATGTGGAGGAGTGGCTCATAGAGAGAAAACATCACTCAGGCACTACTGATATTTCTGAGGGGGCTTGATGAGGTTGGTTCCCAAGGAACACCCAATTAGCTAGAAGCTGCAACCAACTGCTGTTCCTGAAGCAAGTTACTGTTGGGGGGGGGGGAAGTTGACTGGAAGAGTAAGCTTTCACAAAGAAGGAAGTTCTTTCCTCCACTTCTGTGTCCTCCAAGTCTCTGCCTACTATTGGCAGAGCTGAGCAGGAAGCCAGTGGGCAAGGTGGACTGTGAAAGATACATTGCAGAGTCCAGACCCAGCATAATAAAGAAGAGAATTCAAGGGTGGATTTAGAGCTAAGAAACAGCAGGCAAAGGACTAAGATTGTCCAAAGTGGTCTTACTTACCTCATGTTTTATTCTTTTTCTTCCCCAGCATGCGATCCAGTATAGCATTTGTCCTGATTACCTGTTATTATTTTTTAAGAATTTTTATTTTTGTGAAAAGTTTCTCAGTATAACTGTTATTTATGTTTACCAATAAAATAAAACTGTGACCAGGCATGTATATGTAATATGATACCTAGAGCAACCACTAAAAACTATATCTCTTAATTAGTTTTTAATAATAATAAATAGAAAGTGGAATTCTGAAAAATATTCAAGTAATGGAAGATAGGAAAAGAAAATAGGAAAATGAAACAGGGAAAAGAAACAGAAAACAAAAAATAAAATAATATACATAATCCTTAACATATCAATAGTTACATTAAATATAAATGATCTTAATTGACCCGTTAAGATAGAAATTGGCAGAGTATACAAAATGTTGAACACTGTAATGTCTACAAGAAACATATTTTAAATGTAATGATACAGGTAGATTGAAAGTAAAATGATGGATATGATACATCATGCAAACATTAATCAAAACAAAGCAAGAAAATAAAAAAATGGACAATAATAAGTGTTGGTGAGAATATGGAGGAATTGGACCCTTCACACATTGTTAGTGGGATTATAAAATGGCACATTTATGTTGTAAAAGCAGTTTGGAAACTCCTCAAAAAGGTAAACATATAAAACTCAGCAATTCCACTCCTAGATATATATCCAGTGAGAGTGGAAACATATGTTCACACAAATACCTGTATACTGATATTCAAATCAGCATTATTCATAATGAATATTATTATACTATTCATTACTCGTAGTATTCATATCAGCTAAAAAGCAGAGACACTCTAAATGTCCATCAAATGATGAATGGATAAAAAAAATGTGTATATCTGTACAATGGAGCATATAAAATAGAAAAAACCCATAAAAAAGAATCCATGCTACGACATGGATGAACCTTGAAAAGATTATGCTGAATAAGAATATACATACTTTTTAAGTGCACATGGAACATTCTCCAGAATAGATCACATGGTAGGCCATAAAATAGGTCTCAACAAATTCAAAATGATTGAAGTCATACCATGCATCTTTTCTGATCACAATGTTATGAGATTACAAATCAACCACAAGAAAAAAATCTGGAAAGAACACCAATACATGGAGGTTAAACAACATGCTACTAAACAATGAATGGGCCAACCAAGAAATCAAAGAGGAAATTTAAGAATACATGAAGACAAATGAAAATGAAAACACAATGGTCCAAAATCTTTGGCATGTGGCAAAAGCTGTTCTAAGAGGAAAGTATAGAGCAACACAGGCCTACCTCAAGAAGCAAGAAAAATCTCCAATAAGCAACTTAAACTTACACCTAAAGGAACTGGAAAAAAAGGAATAAATAAAACCCCAAACCAGTAGAAGGAAGGAAATAAGAAAGATTAGAGCAGAAATAAACAAAATAGAAACTAAAAAAAACCCAATAGAACAGATCAGTGAAATCAGGAGCTGATTCTTTCTACATCAAAAACTAATGATGAAAAAAAAGACTAATGATGTACTATATAGTGGCCAACTGAACATAATAAAAAAATAATAAATAAATAAATAAGGAGCTGATTCTTTGAAAAGATCAACAAAATTGATAAACTGCTTGCCAGACTCATAAAAAAAAAAAAAAAAAGGCGGGGGGGGGACGGACTCAAAGTCAGAAATGAAAGACCAGAAGTAATGACTGACACCACAGAAATACAAACAATCATAAGAGAATATTATGAAAAACTATATGCCAACAAACTGGACAACCTAGAAGAAACGGATAAATTTCTAGAACATATAACCCACCAAAATGGAAACAGGAAGAAATAAAACATTTGAACAGACCAATTACCAGCAATGAAATTGAATCAGTAATCAAAAAACTCCCAACGAACAGAAGTCCAGGACCAGAAGGCTTCACAGGTGAATTCCACCAAACATCTAAAGAAAAGTTAATACCTATTCTCATCAAACTATTCCAAAAAACAGAAGAAGAAGGAAAGCTTCCAAATTCATTCTATGAGGCCAGCAGTACCCAGATACCAAAACCAGATAAAGACACTACAAAAAAAGAGAGCTACAAGCCAATATCTCTGATGAATATAGAAGCACAACTCCTCAACAAAATATTAGCAAACCAATTTAAAAAATATGTTTAAAAAATCATCCACCATGATCAAGTGGGATTTATTTCTGTGTTGCAAGGGTGGTTCAATACTCACAAGTCAATCAACGTGGTGTAGCACTTCAACAAATGAAAGGATTAAAAACCATTTGATCATTTCAATAGATGCAGTAAAAGCATTTGACAAAGTACAACATCCATTTGTGATAACAACCCTCAATACAGCTCAACAAAGTAGTTTTAGAGGGAACATACCTCAACATAATCAAGGCCGTTTATGGAAAACCCACAGCGAACATTATCCTTAATGGGGAAAGAATGAGAGCTTTTCCTCTAAGGTCAGGAACAATACAGGGATGTCCACTCTCACCACTTTTATTCAACATATTTTTGTAAGCCCTAGCCACAGCAATCAGACCAAAAACAGAAAACGGGGTCGGGGGAAAAAAAGAAAAAGAAAAGGCATCCAACTTGGTGAGAAAGAAGTCAATTTTCACTATTGGCAGTTGGCATGATACTGTATATAGAAAACCTTAAAGATTCCACCAGAAACTTACAAGACTACTACATTAGTTCAGTAAGTTCTCAGAATACAAAATCAATGTACAGAAATACATTGCTTTTCTATACACTAATAATGTAGTAACAGAAAGAGAGATTAAGAAAAAATCCCATTTACAATTGAACCAAAACTAATAAAATACCTAGAAATAAACTTGACCAAGGAGGTGAAAGACCTGAGAACTATAAAATGTTGATGTAAGAAATTGCAGACAACACAAACAAATGGAAGCTATTCCATTCTCATGGATTAGAAGAACAAATATTGTTAAAATGTCTATACTATCCAGAGCAATGTACACATTTAATGCAATCCCTATCAAAATACCACCAGCATTTTTCACAGAGCTAGAACAAACAATCCTAAAATTTGTATGGAACCACAAAAGACCCCAAATAGCCCAAGCAACCTTGAAAAAGAAAAACAAAACTGGAGGTATTACAATTCCAGACTTCAAGTGATATTCCAAAGCTGCAGTAATCAAAATAGTATGGTCCTGACACAAAAACAGACAAACAGTGGAACAAAAGAGAGAGCCCAGAAATAAACCCATGATTTTGTGATCGATTAATCTTCAAGAAAGAAGGCAAGAATATGCAATGGGAAAAAGTCTCTTCAACAAATGGTGTTGGGAAAACTGGACAGCAACATGCAAAAGAATGAAACGAAACACTTTCTTACACCATACACAAAAATAAACTTAAAATGGATTAAAGACCTAAATGTGAGACCTCAAGCCATAAAAATCCTAGAAGAGAGCACAAGCAGTAATTTCTCTGACATCGGCCCCAGCAACATTTTTTTTTTAATTTGTTTTGTTTTGTTTTTAGAGAGAGAGGCTGGGGAGAGGGGCAGAGGGAGAAAGAATCTTAAGCAGGTTCCACGCCCAGCACAGAGTCTGACACAAGGCTCCATCCTACAACTCTGAGATCAAGACTGGAGCCCAAATCAAGAATTAATCAACTGAGCCATGCAGGTGCCGCACCTAGCAACATTTTTCTAGATATATCTCCTGAGGTGAGAGAAACAAAAGCAAAAATAAACTATTGGGACTATATTAAAATAAAAAGCTTCTGCATAGCAAAGGAAACAATCAACAAAACTAAAAGACAACCTACTGAATGAGAAGATATTTGCAAATGACTTATTTGATAAAGGGTTAATATCCAAAATATATAAAGAATTTATACAACTCAACATCAAAAGAATAAACAATCCAATTAAAAAATGGGTAGAAGACATGATATACAAAAAAGATATACAAATGGCCAACAGACTCGTGAAAAGCTGCTCAACATCACTAGCCACCAGGGAAATGCAAACTGCAAATCAAAACCACAGTGAGATATAACTTCACACCTGTCAGAATGGCTAAAATCAACAACACAGGAAATAACAAGTGTTGGCAAGGATGTGGAGAAAAAGGAACCTTCATACACTGTTGGTGGGAATGCAAACTGGTGCAGCCACTGTGGAAAACAGTATGGAGGTTCCTCAAAAAATTAAAAATAGAACTATCCTAGGATTTACCCCAGTAATTCCACTGCTGGGTATTTACCCAAAGAATGCTAAAACATTAATTCAAAAATATATTTGCACCCCTATGTTTGTTGCAGCATTATTTACAATAGCCAAATTGTGAAAGCAGCCCAAGTGTCCATCAACAGATCAGTGGATGAAAAAGAGGTGAGATATATAGACAGATAGGAATGAGTGAAATAGGTGAAGGAGATTAAGAGTACATTAATCTTGACGAGCACCGAGTAATGTAGAGAATTGTTGAATCACTATATTGTACACTTGAAACTAATACGACACTGTATGTTAACTATAGTGGAATTAAAATTAAAAGATTATGGTGAATAAAAGTCAGTCCCAAAATACTATATATTGTATGATTCTATTTCTATGAAATGTCCAGAACAGGTAAATCCACTGAAACCAAAGAAGAGTATTGTTCTCAGGAGACTGGGCTGGGGGGAGGGGATTGGATGGGAAGAGGGGAAGGAAAGAATGGAAAGTGACTGCCAATGAGTATGAGGTTTCTTTTTGGGGTGATGATAATGATCTGAAATTCAACAGTATAATGGTTACAAAACTCTGTGAATAAAAATCACTGAACTGTACACTTCATAAGGATGAATTTTATGGTATGTAAATTACATCTCAATCAAGCTGTTTTTTAAAAAAGAAAGCAGGAGTAGCTATGTTAATATCAGAGAAGGAAGACTTCAGATCAAAATAATTACCAGTGACAGAAGAAAGAAGAAAAGAAGGAAGGAAGAAGGAAGAAAGGAAGAAAACTTGAAAATACTTCTGAATGGAATTTTTATATGTACTGATGTGGTAAAACTAATTTGTCAGTCTATAAATAATCATTTAAAATATAATTTTAAGGGTTTTTTCTCTTTTATATTCTCAGAAGTATTGGGTTGGTTTCATTAATTTTCTTTATTGTTTATTCTTTAGTTCACTTATTTCTGTTCTAATCTTTATTGTTTCCTTCCTTCTTCCTTTGGGTGTAATTGGCTTTTTTTTTTTTTTTTTGCATTTATTAAGGTGGAGATTAGGTTATTAGTTTTAGCTCTTTCTATTTTTTAACACAGGCACTTAGAGCTATAGATTTCCCTCTAAGCCCTGCTTCAGCTTCATCCCGTAAATTTTCGTATGTTGCAAATCTTTGTTTTCATCACCTCAAACTATTTTTTTAACATTTTTTTAAGATTTTATTTATTTATTTGACAGAGAGAGAGAGAGACAGCCAGTGAGAGAGGGAACACAAGCAGGCAGAGTGGGAGAGGGAGAAGCAGGCTCCCAGCGGAGGAGCCCGAAGTGGAGTCCGATGTGGGGCTCGATCCCAGCACCCTGGGATCACTCCCCGAGCCGAAGGCAGATACTTAATGACTGAGCCACCCAGGAGCCCCTTAACTTTTCTTTTGATTCCTTCTTTGATCCATAGGTTATTTAAGAGTATGTTGTTTAATTTCTATATATTTGTGAATGTTCCAAATCTCTTTCTATTATTGGTTTCTACTTTCATTTACTCAGAGAACACAAATGTACAAAAGTACCTTAATGGGTGTTCTTTCTTTCTTTGTGTGGATTACAGTTATTGTCTAGTGTGCTTTCATTTCAACTTGAAGACCCTTCTTGAGCATCTCTTTTAAGGCAGGTCTGCTAACAATGAATTCACTTACTTATTTTTAAAAAACCTCTGAATGTCTTCATTTCTCCTCCATTTTTTTAAAGATTTTTATTTTTTTTTTATGTACTCTCCACGCCCTGTGGGACTTGAACCTACAACCCCAAGATCAAGAGTTGCATGCTCTACTGACTGAGCCAGCCAGGCACACCTTCCTCCATTTTTAAAGGATAGCTTTGCTGAATATGGAATTCTTTGTTGACAGTCTTCCCAGCACTTTGAATATGTCACTCCATGACTTCTGGTCTCCATGGTTTCTGATGAGAAATCATCTATTTATCTTACTGAAGATTCCTTGTATGTGATGAGCTAGTTTTCTCATGCCACTTTCAAGATTCTCTCTTTGGCTTTAGCTTTTGATAGCTGGATTATGATGTGTCTAGGTGTTGATCTCTTTCTGTTTATCCCACTTGGAGTTTGGTAAGGTTCTTGGATTTATAGATTAATGTTTTCCATCAAATTTGGCAAATTTTTGGTCATTACTTCTTCAAATATTCTTTATGCCCCTTTCTCTTTCTCATCCCTCATTTGGGATTTCCATTATGTATATGTTGGTTTACTTGATGGTAGCCCACAGTTCTCTGAGGCTCTGTCCATTTTTCTTCATTTTTTTCTTTCTGTTCCTCAGATCAGTTATCTCAATTCATCTGTCTTCAAGATTGCTGATTCTTCTATCTGCTCAAAACTGCTGCTGTGCCTCTTAGTGATTTTTTTAATTTCAGTTACTGTACTTTTCAACTTCAGAATTTCTATTTGGTTCTTTTTTTTAAAAATAATTTCTGTATCTTAAATTGATATTGCCCATATGGTAGGACATTGTTTTCAAAGTTTTCATTACTTGTTGAGACATAGTTTCTTTTATTTTTTTGAACATATTTATAATGGCTGATTTATTTTATTTTATTTTTTTTTAAAGATTTTATTTATTTATTCGACAGAGATAGAGACAGCCAGCGAGAGAGGGAACACAAGCAGGGGGAGTGGGAGAGGAAGAACCAGGCTCATAGCAGAGGAGCCTGATGTGGGGCTCGATCCCAGAACGCCGGGATCACGCCCTGAGCCGAAGGCAGCCGCTTAACCGCTGCGCCACCCAGGCGCCCCTATAATGGCTGATTTAAAACATTGCCTAGTAAGTCCAATATCTGGCCTTTCTCATGGGCAGTTTTTATGAACTACTTTTCTTTCTGTGTATGAGCCATACTTTTCTGTCTCTTTCTGTCTCCTATTTTTTTGTTGAAGACTCAATATTTTCAAGAATATAATCAGCAACTCTAGATATCAGACTCCCCCTCCCTAGCATTTGGTTTCATTGCAGTTTCTGCTTTGTTATTTGTTTGCTTAGTGATTTTCCTAAATTAATTTTGCAAAGTCTGTATTTTTTGTATTTCATGTGTGGCCACTGAATTCTTTGTTCACTTAGCTTGGTGGTCAGGGGGTGATTGGACAGATATTTCTTTAAATTCTCTTAACCAATATATCTCCCAGCCTTTGCTGCAGAGTTCTGTGTGCATGTTGGGGCTCGCTATCAATGTTCCAGGAGTTTACAGCTCTGCTTTAGCCTTCAATATCTGCTTGCGAAGAGCCTCAAGATCAGCCAAAGTGAGAGATTAGGGCCTTCTCAGACATCTTCTAGGCATGCTTACAGCCCTGCACATGCTTGTGGCCTCCTAGAGTCCTGTGACTAAGTCAGAGCTTTTTAAATCTCCCTATGGGCATCTTATTCTATCTTTTCCTTTTAAGTTTTTGGTCAGCCTCTTGTTTGCCCCAACTGTTATCACCACGTCAGGCATCTGTGATATTAAACAATTGCTGCTGATTGTTTTTGACAAATACTCCAGAAAAAAGGCTGTTCATACTGAGTGAGCTCTGACTTGGAGAGCTCTGAATTCCAGGGAGCTGCCTGACAAGTCAAAGACAATTCTCTGGGAATGGAGCTTTTAGGATGTCTCCATCCCATTCTGTCCCCTCCACGTGTTATTAGGCTGCTTGTTTCACAATTAAAACAGTTACCAAACAACCCATTTACAAAGCTCTTTTTCAAGACTATTGCAGAGCTGTGAAGTCTCTCTCTTTCTCTTTCTCTCAGTCTCTTTCCCNTATTCTCTCTCAAATAAATAAATAATATCTTTTAAAAAAAGATTCAGCTGTTTTTCTTGAATGAATGCTCTTAGGATTGTTGCAAGATTTTGTTTAATTTCCAAACCATGACAAAGGTGATTTTGACAACTTTTTTCTGGCGTTCTTATTGCTTTTATGGAGAAGTGGATTTTCAGAGGTCCTTACTCCACCATTCCAAAAGCTGACTGCCATCATACCACTTTTTATGACCATTGTCACAAATCACGTAACATCACTTTGTTGAGGCAGTCACAGAGGCCTGCCCAGTTTCCAGTGAGACACAATAGATTCTATCCCTTGATGGGGCAGTGTCAAGGCTCTGGAAGAGCATGTGGGTCTCAAAATGAGCCATTTTTGGAAAATATAATCTGCTACATTTACTATTTTGGAAAATCATGTCACCAATGGCAGTTCTGCATATAGTATTCAAGTCACTGGTTCAACACACTTGAATTAGTCTATATTTGTACTGCCACATTTATGGAGATCATTTTTCTAAGTGTAAGCCTGCAATTACATCAGGTCTTCTGGAGTTGTAGTGGCCAAGAATGTTTTTATGTCAAACTACTTTTCATAAATTATTTTTCCTTTTATTTCACTTTTATATTACAATTAAGGTATTACATTATTATTCTGCATTAAGTTGATTGTTAAACTAAAAATTCAATTGAGGCATTGAGGCATTACTTATATATGGTAAAGTACACAAATCTTCAGGATATAACTCAGTGAATTTTTTTTAAGCAACAGTACTCATTTAGTATTTTTCATAGTTTCTATTAGTCAAGAATTCAGGAGCAGCTTGGTTGGGTGGCTCTGGTTCAGGGTTCTTCATGAGGCTGTAGTCAGAAGTCATCTAGGACTGCAGTCATTTGCAAGATTGACTGGGGCTAGGGGATTCATTTCCTTTTTTTCAGCTTTTGAGGTGTAATAGGTATATAAAAAACTGGACACACAATTTGGTGATAAGATTCACTTCTAACAGTCATTTCTAACTCCTCGGAGCTGTGCTTCCCTTAGTGTCTTTAAGAGCACTGAGGGAGGGAGTTAAGATGGCGGAGGAGTAGGGGACCCCTTTTTCAGCCGGTCCCCTGAGTCGAGCTGGATAGGTACCAGACCAGCCTAAATAACCACGGAATCAGCCTGAGACGCAGGATGATGCATCTGGATCTCTACAAATGAACATCTCCAGCGCTGAGTATTGAGGTACGAAGAGGGGAGCTGTAAACCGTGCACAGATATCGGAAGATAAACGGAAGGGGGAGGGAGCTGCCGCGTTTGGGCTCCGGGAAGCGGCAGCCACCTGCACGGGGGAGCGGGCGGACTCACAGAGGGCACCCGGGAGAGAGCGGACTGAGACCGGTGAGCCGTGAACCGGTGAGCCGAGCCGTGAGCAGCGCCTGGTCTCCCGAACACCGGAGATCGGTGTGCTCACGGGATCAGACTGAGACCTCCCGGAGCGGCGCCGGCGCGGGCGGCTGGCGGGCCACCTGCACGAGGCGGGCGGACTGCGGTCGGCACCCGAGCGAAACAGCAGACTGAGACCCTGAACCGGTGCGCGCGCCACCAGGCTGCTCACGGAACTCCGGAATCGAGGTATGCTCACCGGGCATAGACTGAGACCGGGAGCCCCGGGAGCGTGCGGGGCGGCTGGTGGCTGGCGGCATTAGAAACACAAAGGACAGAGACGCGCCGGCCCTGGAAGTGAGGGGCCAGAACATTAGTAGAGAACGGGCCGCAATCCTTCTGTTCCGTGACAGAGGCTGAAATTTGGCCGCTGCTGCTCTGACTCTCAGAAGAGGCACAGCAAACCGCCAGGGAAAGCCGCCAGAGAACAAAAGCCTGGAAATACCGGCTCAGAGAGTGCCCATCCCCATCCTCCCTCGCAGGGGACACGGAGACTCTACCCAAACAGGGTTGCCTGAGTATTGGCGCGGCAGGCCCCTCCCCCAGAACACAGAAGGCAGGCTGAAAAATCAAGAAGCCCACAACCCGGGCGCCTGGGTGGCGCAGTCATTGAGCGCCTGCCTTCGGCTTAGGGCGTGATCCCGGCGTTCCGGAAAGGAGTCCCTCATCGGGCTCCTCCGCTGGGAGCCTGCTTCTTCCTCTCCCACTCCCCTGCTTCTGTTCCCTCTCTCGCTGGTTGGCTGCCACATAAATAAATAAATAAAATCTTTAAAGAAGAAGCCCACATCCCTAAGATCCCTATAAAACAAGGGGCACGGCCTGGGACCCAGTCAATAATTTGGGCTCTGGAAACCCCGCAACCTCTCTTCATCAGAATGACAAGAAGGAGAAGCCCCCCCCAGCAAAGAAAAGACAGTGATTCTGTGGCCTCTGCCACAGAAATAATGGATATGGATGTAACCAAATTATCAGAAATGGAATTCAGAGTAACGATGGTCAAAATGATGAGTAGAATTGAAAAAACTATTAACGAAAAGGTTACTGAGAATATAGAATCCCTAAGGACAGAAATGAGAGCGAATCTGACAGAAATTAAAAATTCTATGAGCCAAATGCAGGCAAAACTAGAGGCTCTGACGGCCAGGGTCGCAGAAGCAGAGGAACGGGTTAGTGAATTGGAGGATGGGTTAATAGAGGAAAAAATGAAAATAGAAGATGGTCTTAAAAAAATCCACGCCCACGAATGTAGGTTACGGGAGATTACTGACTCAATGAAACGATCCAATGTTAGAATCATCGGCATCCCCGAGGGGGTGGAGAAAAACAGAGGTCTAGAAGAGATATTTGAACAAATTGTAGCTGAAAACTTCCCTAATCTAGCAAGGGAAACAAACATTCGTGTCCAAGAGGCAGAGAGGACCCCTCCCAAGCTCAACCACGACAAACCTACGCCACGTCACGTCATAGTGCAATTCGCAAATATTAGATGCAAGGATACAGTATTGAAAGCGGCCAGGGCAAAGAAATTTCTCACGTACCAAGGCAAAAGCATCAGAATTACGTCAGACCTGTCTACACAGACCTGGAATGAGAGAAAGGGTTGGGGGAGCATATTTAAAGCTCTTTCAGAGAAAAACATGCAGCCAAGGATCCTTTATCCAGCAAGGCTGTCATTCAGAATTGATGGAGAAATAAAGACATTTCAGAATCGCCAGTCACTAACCAATTTTGTAACCACGAAACCAGCCCTACAGGAGATATTACGGGGGGTTCTATAAAAGTAAAAAGGCCCCAAGAGTGATACAGAACAGAAAGTCACAGCCAATACAAACAAAGACTTTACTGGCAACATGGCAACATTAAAATCATATCTCTCAGTAATCAGTCTTAATGTAAATGGTTTGAACCATCCCATAAAACGCCACAGGGTTGCAGATTGGATAAAAAGAAATGACCCATCCATTTGCTGTCTACAAGAGACTCATTTCGAACCCAAAGATGCATTCAGACTGAGAGTAAGGGGATGGAGTACCATCTTTCACGCAAATGGACCTCAAAAGAAAGCTGGGGTAGCAATTCTCATATCAGATAAATTGGATTTTAAACTACAGACTATAGTTAGAGATGCAGAAGGGCACTATATTATTCTTAAGGGAAGTATTCAACAAGTGGATATGACAATTATAAATATATATGCCCCCAACAGGGGAGCAGCAAGATACACAAGCCAACTCTTAACCAGAATAAAGAGACATATAAATAAAAATACATTAATAGTAGGGGACCTCAACACTCCACTCTCAGAAATAGACAGAACACCCTGGCAAAAACTAAGCAAAGAATCAAAGGCTTTGAATGCCATACTCGACGAGTTGGACCTCATAGATATATATAGAACACTACACCCCAGAACCAAAGAATACTCATTCTATTCTAATGCCCATGGAACATTCTCAAGAATAGACCATGTTCTGGGACACAAAACAGGTCTCAACCGATACCAAAAGATTGAAATTATCCCCTGCATATTCTCAGACCACAACGCTCTGAAATTGGAACTCAACCACAAGGAAAAATTTGGAAGAAACTCAAACACTTGGAGACTAAGAACCATCCTGCTCAGGAATGACTCGATAAACCAGGAAATCAAAAATCAAATTAAACAATTTATGGAGACCAATGAGAATGAAAATACAACAGTCCAAAACCTATGGGATACTGCAAAGGCAGTCCTAAGGGGGAAATACATAGCCATCCAAGCCTCACTCAAAAGAATAGAAAAATCTAAAATGCAGTTTTTATATTCTCACCTCAAGAAGCTGGAACAGCAACAGAGGGACAGGCCTAATCCACGCACGAGGAAGCAGTTGACCAAAATTAGAGCTGAAATCAATCAAGCAGAAACCAGAAGTACAGTAGAGCAGATCAACAGGACTAGAAGCTGGTTCTTTGAGAGAATCAATAAAATTGACAGACCACTGGCAAGACTTATCCAAAAGAAAAGAGAAAGGACCCAGATTATTAAAATTATGAATGAAAAAGGAGAGGTCACGACGAACACCATTGAAATTGGAAGGATTATTAGAAATTTTTATCAACAGCTATATGCCAATAAACTAAGCAATCTGGAAGAGATGGAATCCTTCCTGGAAACCTATAAACTACCAAGATTGAAACCGGAAGAAATTGATTCCTTAAACAGGCCAATTAATTATGAAGAAATTGAGTCAGTGATAAACAACCTTCCAAATAACAAAACTCCAGGCCCGGACGGTTTTCCTGGGGAATTCTACCAAACATTCAAAGAAGAAATAATACCTATTCTCCTAAAGCTATTTCAAAAAATAGAAACAGAAGGAAAGCTACCAAACTCATTCTATGAGGCCAATATTACCTTGATCCCCAAACCAGGCAAAGACCCCCTCAAAAAGGAGAATTACAGACCGATTTCCCTAATGAATATGGACGCCAAAATCCTCAACAAGATACTTGCTAATAGAATCCAACAGTACATTAAAAGGATTATCCATCACGATCAAGTGGGATTCATACCTGGGATGCAAGCGTGGTTCAATATTCGCAAATCAATCAGCGTGATACATCATATCAACAAGAAAAGACTCAGGAACCATATGATCCTCTCAATCGATGCCGAAAAAGCATTTGACAAAATACAGCATCCTTTCCTGATTAAAACCCTTCAGAGTGTAGGAATAGAAGGTACATTTCTCAATCTCATAAAAGCCATCTATGAAAAGCCTACTGCAAATATTATTCTCAATGGGGAAAAGCTGGAAGCCTTTCCCTTAAGATCAGGAACTCGACAAGGATGCCCACTCTCGCCACTATTATTCAACATAGTACTAGAAGTCCTTGCAACAGCAATCAGACGACAAAAAGGGATCAAAGGTATTCAAATTGGCAAAGAAGAAGTCAAAATGTCTCTCTTTGCAGATGACATGATACTCTATATGGAAAACCCAAAAGAAGCCACTCCCAAACTATTAGAAGTTATAGAGCAATTCAGTAACGTGGCGGGATACAAAATCAATGCTCAGAAATCAGTTGCATTTCTATACACGAATAACGAGACCGAAGAAAGAGAAATTAGGGAATCCATTCCATTTACAATAGCACCAAAAACCATACGTTACCTTGGAATTAACTTAACCAGAGACGTAAAGGACCTATATTCTAGAAACTATAAATCACTCTTGAAAGACATTGAGGAAGACATAAAAAGATGGAAAGATATTCCATGCTCATGGATTGGAAGAATTAACATAGTTAAAATGTCCATGCTACCCAGAGCAATCTACACTTTCAATGCTATCCCGATCAAAATACCGAGGACATTTTTCAAAGAACTGGAACAAATAGTCCTTAAATTTGTATGGAAACAGAAAAGGCCCCGAATCTCCAAGGAACTGTTGAAAAGGAAAAACAAAGCTGGGGGCATCACAATGCCGGATTTCGAGCTGTACTACAAAGCTGTGATCACAAAGACAGCATGGTACTGGCACAAAAACAGACACATAGACCAGTGGAACAGAATAGAGAGCCCAGAAATGGACCCTCAGCTCTTTGGGCAACTAATATTTGATAAAGCAGGAAAAAACATCCGGTGGGAAAAAGACAGTCTCTTCAATAAATGGTGCTGGGAAAATTGGACAGCTACATGCAAAAGAAAGAAACTTGACCACTCTCTCACACCATACACAAAAATAAACTCCAAATGGATGAAAGACCTCGATGTGAGACAGGAATCCATCAGAATTCTAGAGGAGAACATAGGCAGCAACCTCTACGACATCGGCCAAAGCAACCTTTTTCATGACACATCCCCAAAGGCAAGAGAAACAAAAGATAAAATGAATTTATGGGACTTCATCAAGATTAAAAGTTTCTGCACAGCCAAGGAAACAGTCAGAAAAACTAAGAGGCAGCCCACGGAATGGGAGAATATATTTGCAAATGACACTACAGATAAAGGACTGGTATCCAAGATCTACAAAGAACTTCTCAAACTCAATACACGAGAAACAAATAAACAAATCAAAAAATGGGCAGAAGATATGAACAGACACTTTTCCAATGAAGACATACAAATGGCTAACAGACACATGAAAAAATGTTCAAAATCATTAGCCATCAAGGAAATTCAAATCAAAACCACACTGAGATACCACCTTACGCCAGTTAGAATGGCAAAAATAGACAAGGCAAGAAACAACAATTGCTGGAGAGGATGTGGAGAAAGGGGATCCCTCCTACATTGTTAGTGGGAATGCAAGTTGGTACAGCCACTCTGGAAAACAGTGTGGAGGTCCCTTAAAAAGTTAAAAATTGAGCTACCCTATGATCCAGCCATTGCACTACTGGGTGTTTACCCCAAAGATACAGACGTAGTGAAGAGAAGGGCCATATGCACCCCAATGTTCATAGCAGCAATGTCCACAATAGCTAAATCGTGGAAGGAGCCGAGATGCCCTGCAACAGATGACTGGATTAAGAAGTTGTGGTCCATATATACAATGGAATATTATTCAGCAATCAGAAAGAACGAGTTCTCAACATTTGCTACAACATGGACGGCACTGGAGGAGATAATACTAAGTGAAATAAGTCAAGCAGAGAAAGACAACTATCATATGATTTCTCTCATCTATGGAACATAAGAACTAGGAAGATCGGTAGGGGAAGAAAGGGATAAAGAAAGGGGGGTAATCAGAAGGGGGAATGAAACATGAGAGACTATGGACTATGAGAAACAAACTGAGGGCTACAGAGGGGAGGGGGGTGGGGGAATGGGATAGGCCGGTGATGGGTAGTAAGGAGGGCACATATTGCATGGTGCACTGGGTGTTATACACAACTAATGAATCATCGAGCCTTACATCGAAAACCGGGGATGTACTGTATGGTGACTAACATAATATAATAAAAAATCATTATAAAAAAAAATAAAAAAAATAAGAGCACTGAGAACACTGTTTATAATTAGCCACATGGTAACCCCCACCACCGAGCTAACGCCAAGCTTCATCTGCTTGCTTCTCTGGAGGTTTTTAAATAGACAGGGATGTATTAATGGCATAGTACATTATCTATCTGTCAGAGTTTTGGCAGGCAACATTGAAATGTGATATAAAAAAATAATACTTTTATCCTTAAACAACCACAATTACTTATTAATGGTATGTGTGTACCTGTTGGGCACTGCACAATTTCTCAAACCATAAAATCGAATTAGACATTTTCATCCACATTTCCTATTCCATGTTGGCTTTTGCAGAGTACTTTTTTATTTTTAAATAAAAGAAAAAACTGATGAACACTTTGCTTCAATTTTGTACCATTACTAACAATATTCCAAAGAATGCCTCATACATATATTCTTACTCATCTGTGGGATTGTTTCTCAATAGTATATTAGAATTAGAATTGCTGGCTCATAGGGCATTTACATTTCCATTCTTCCTAGGTAACACTGAATTTTTCTCCATAGTCATTGTACTAATTTACACTCCTATTAGTGTTTAAGAATTTCCCTTTCCTCACTTCTCCCCCCCAAAAAAGAATTTCTCCTTTCTCCACATCTTTGCCAGATTGAATATTATTGAACTTCTCAATTTTTGCCAATCTGATGGGTATGAAACATACCTCATTTTTTAAAATTGTGGTAAATACATGTAAAATAAAATTCACCTGAATCTCATTTTTAATTGAGATTTTTATGGAGATGTAGATTTGCATAAAGCTATAAAAAATAACAGGGAAATCCCTTGCTCAGTGAATTTTTATGTATGAATATATAGCCATGTAACCACCACCCACATTAACATACAGAACATTTCAACACTCCAGAAGGCTCTCTTGTGTCCCCTCCCAGTCAATACTCCAGCAAAGGTAAGCTATGTTGATTTAAAATTGTATTTCACGATAATAATAAATACAGGGTATTTATTATAAAAGGGGGAGTTGGATCTGGTGAGGTTGAGAACCACTGTGTCTGGTAAGACTTCCCATAGCTGATAGGTTAGAGGTATCAGGAGATGCTTTTCCACCTTTTGCTTAGCCCCACAGTCTGTCCCCGGCACTGTGCCTATAGGGGCCGTATTAAAATGGAATGAATAAGCAATTTTTTATAGTAATTGATGATGGTCTTAGAGCTCTCCCCACCCTGCTCGTTCTTGTACACACAGCCTGTTGTGTTTTTACTGGGAGAGGCACGAGAGAAGGAGCACGGTAACCAGAGGACGCTATCTTTGAGCCCCAAGCTGCAAGCCGACCCCTCGAGATCACAGGGAGAGTGACGCAAGGCTCACTGTGGCCCAGGACCACGCCACGTGCTCTGTACTGTGGCTTAGCATCGGCTGGTCAGTCTTAGTTTCAGGGAGAAGAAGGGAGCTAAGAGTTTCTGAGTGCATAAGGCACAGTATCATGCCTGGGGAGCTCTGCTGGGCATTTCGCATAGATTTTCTTGTGTAGTATTCTCACAACCAGCCCAGAAGGCAGGTGTTGCTGCTCCCTTTCTCCAGATGAAAAAGTAGAGCAGTTACTTTGAAATCAGCCAGACACAGATGTGCATCCTAGCTCTGTCAGTTAACCAACCCGGCATGCGACCTCAGACAGATCCCTCCCCTGCTCCAGGAGACGGCCCTTTCCCACCTACCAGTTGTCTCCCATCTCAATCCAATAACACACAGTGAGGGGTTTATACTCCGTGAAATGAACATATGTAATATTATCAATCATTTAAAAATCTCTAAAATACCTGTTGCTGGAGGCCTAGCAAGGGGATTTTGGCTTCCAGACTCAACATGTGAGCAGAATCCTTGGCTCCAGAAATAAAAGCCTCCACAGACTGAAGCAATATGGGACGACCTCAGTCCTATCCTCTGTCTTGCCCTCCTCTCCACCAACACAGCCTGAACTACGAAGACAGACACTGTCTGCTGCACAGAACTCCCTAGCTGGCGACACAACCTTGATGACCCATTGCAATCCGGTGGTGGGAAAGGCTGGGAGGAAGTTACTACTAATCAGCACAGTAACATTCCAGGTTTGGCAGAGCACTGCTACACTTGGGGGGCCCTGGGTGCACCCTGCCTGTGTGGGTTCACTTGTCCAGCTCTGCTTAGCTGTCCACAATGGGGAGAGAGCACGTCCGCAGTATAAATATGTTCAAAGGCAAACCAGAGCAAAATGGTGAACTAAGCTTCCGAGAGCTTCCTTTCCTCTGTTAACGACTCTCCCTTCCTCCTCCTGTCTACCCACACTACCTGTGTGCTCCCTGGTGGCCCCGGGCTCTTCTGGGTCAGAACACCTGAGTCAAAGGAGAATGTCCATGTTCACTTTACCCCAGAGGATGTCAGTCAGTAGCTCATTCCCTCAAGGGCCTGCTCAGCTCTCCATTGGTCTGTGTCCCTCTTTCCTCTGTGCTCAAAGAGTCTTCTCTTAATTACAGTGCTTACTTCACAGTGCATTTTTCTTCTCTTCCATGATTTGAAGAAATAGTCCTTACCCAGGGCCTCACACTTTTTTCATATTGCCCCCTTAAGTTCACTGGTAAAGCCACTCTCTCCAGGCACATGTAGCTGATTTGCTTGCAAGGCTTGCCTGGATTTCAGCTGATGCTCCTTTCTTCACTGGCACCTTTATGCAGTGCACAACTTGTACAACTGTACCGAGAAGCCCTGTCATCGTCTGCTCTGTTTTATTCACCTCTGCGTTGCCCATTGCCTACCATTCTGCCTGATATCAATGAACACTTGTTGATTGACTGCACGTGTACATATATAAACGGACGGATGAACCACATCTTCTCTGTCACTCTGGTGATTCACAGGCTAATAGGCAGCTACCTAAACTACTTAGATACAGCATGAACCAGGAGCACCGCGATCACACACACAAGGATAGGTGGTTTCATTAAGAAAAGAGTTGTGTTATTCATATGCAAACCCACACTTTTGTGAAAAGGGGCTTAGACTCTACTAACTATTCCAACCACAACTAGACACCAGCAATAGGCTAAGCCCTCTGAAGGAGATGAATGAGTAAGAGATGGCCCAGCGTTCAATGGTGGCTCATCTAGCTGGGGAAGGAAAGAACCACAGGGGAGATGTAGCTGTCAGTACAGGACAACCATCAACGAACAAATCGCACAAACTAATGGCAGGTTGGATCTGTGACGATTGGAATGGGCCGGACACTTACACATGTGACTAATTCTGGGCACAGATCCAGTCAGAGTTAAGGGCAGCCTTTCCTGATGAAGTGACATGGGAACACCCATCAAGGGTTCACCAGGTGAAGTGGGAAGAGAAGCACCTTCCACACAGAGGGTGTGACTCTGTTTTGTCCTGGAGGGCATCATGGCAAGTATGAAGTCATAAGAAAGGCCAGGGTGTAGGGGATGAGCGTGGCATGCGGGGATGCTGGGGAAGAAGGGAGAAGCAGACCATGAAGATACCTGTGGGCCATTTAGGGCACTGGCTGTTCTCAGTGTGAAGAGCAGTGGGACCCTAATGGACGCTTCCAGGCCGAAAGGCGCTATGCTCAGGTCTGTGTTTTCAAACTCTCACTTTCCCTGTTGCATGGTCTTAAAAACAAGACAGCAAGCACACATGGAGTCGTTTATGCTAAGCCTTGTGTCTGCAAATGGAGACTAACTCAATTACAGCTTCAGCTCTCCCAGGAAGGGAATCTGCAATCAGCCGGCCAGGAATCAGCTGGTCAGCACGGGGAGGTCGTCTGCGGAGAGGCCCCCGCCATCCCCGAAAGGAAAGGAACTTTCCAAATACCAACCAGCTCTTCTGCCTGGCGTCGCCTTCTCGCTCCTGCTCCCCTCTGCCTCTCGCGGACTCTCACCCCGTACAGCCCCTCAGAGCTCCCTTCTCTCTGCTAGACTGGATGCTGCTCAGTGAGAATCCAGTTTTGCCCAGATAAACTCTCGAAACGTGTAACGTGCCTCAGTTTACCTTTCACCGCCCTGCGGGCAGGAGAGGGAACTGAAGGAGACTCTGAGAGGCTCCCAGACGCAAGGAGCAACCCCCTGTAGGTACCTGCTCGCCCGGCGCTCTCCGCTCTGGCGCTGCCTCTGGGGTGGGGGTGGGTAAGCCCTCGGGCGGCCCGGCTGGCTCCGCTGTGCCTCCGCTGTGCCGCGTCCTGAGCTCGCAGACTTCGCTCCAGCAGTTCTTCTTCCCGCGGACACGAGCACTGGGTCCGGAAGAGCACCAGTCAAACTGGGTCCCACTTAGAGACCGGACTGGGTTCTTCTCAGAAGCCGGACTGGGTCTGGGAACGGCCTGGTCCGACTTGGAACCTGGACTGGATCCAACTTAGAAACCGGACTGGGTCTCGGACCGGGCTGGATTGGATTTAGAAGCCAGATTGGGTTTGGGGTCCGACTGGGTCCCACTTAAGCTGGACGGGGTCCATTGCGAGGCCTCAGGTAAATAAAGCGGGTGAACCTTACCAAAGATAATCTGGAATTTCAGCGTCCGCTGTGGAGAAATTGAACCTAGATAAGCTTGTTCATTTATGAGGTGGCCGAGAGAGAAAGGGGTCTCGGGCAAGCACGCACCATAAGGGGAAGTGGGGGAAAATGCCTTTTCCTCAACTACAGTTTCTGGGGACCAGGATGAGACCCGCGGGGATACTGCGCTCACCGCAGAGCCTGCAGAGGGATCCTGGGAAACCCGGCAGGAGCCCTCAGAGGGAGCGGAGTCTTACCAGAGCTCTCCCAGGTCTCTATCTGTAGTGCCTGGCTGAGCGGCGAAGGTAAGATTTCAGGGTCCCTTCCTTTCCACATTCAGATTGGCAGGCAAAATACATGTGTAAGAATTCGGTCTGTGGATTGTGACTCGTGAATTTGGTTTCGGGTACCCACTGATTGTTGATCTTTCTCTTTTCAGGGGCAGCTATTGCTTTTTTGTGGGTCTCCTTTTGAGTTCTGAGAACTTGGCTTGGCAACTGTTGGGAGCCCCAAAGACAGGCAGACAGAAATGTGGAGCTCTCAGGAGAATCCTCTAAGTCTTCCTTCTGGTTACTTTTGGGAGAGGCTCTGCATCTTGGGAGGGTAGTATCTTTTGTCCTGTCTTTGTGGGCCCCGCAGCCTCTGCTCTGCAGGGTAAAATCCAAATTCCTTCGTGTAGAGCATAAGGCTTAGCTTGTATGATTCCACTCCGTTTCTCCAATTTCTTTCCTGCCTCTCTTCCCCATACACGTAGCTGCTCCCCCTAATGAACGTATGAATATACCTGGCCCTGCCATGACGGTAGGCCTCTACACATGCAGTTCACATTCTGGAATGTTCTTCCTCTTTTCCCACCTGAATGGCTTCTACTCATGCCTCAGATAGCCAACTAAAACATCACATTCTCATGAGAAAAATGAACTCGAAAATAGACTAAGTTTCATATCACTGGAATTTTATCAGCTCAATTGGCATTGTGATAATACTTGTCATCTCTGATGGGCAGTAAAACGTCCCGGGGATGTGAAATCACACAGTAAACTGCTACAGGACATTCTCTTCACCCCAAATGTCTATGAACTGGCATTTCTCTGCCCTGCCAGTGCAATTACAATTAATAGCAATGCTATAAGGTACAAATTGTTTCATCAGTCAATTATAAATAAAGTCGGGTGGTGTGAGAAAAAAAAAAAAAAGATGCTTTTTCACCAGATTGCTAATTGCAATTTATTACTGGGCGCATGGCTGCCTAGCTAAGGGCTATATTTCCCAGGCTTCCTTGCAGCTAAATGCAGCGCCATGACTAGGTATACGGCCTAGAATGTAAATCAAAGGGTAGGTGCACCACCTCTGTTTCCTGCTTGAAGGGAAATTGCTTGCTTTCCACTTTTTCTCTTCCTCTTTCCCAGGCTGAAGCATGGATGTGGTCAGGACCCAGCTTTGACCATGCAACCAAGGACGATATCCTACAGATGATAATGTAACAGGATGGGAAGAAGCCGGGTCCCCCAGGTGACCTGTTAGAACTGAGCAGCCCCAGCAGTGTGGGCTACTCACCTCTGACAATGGTCTCTTACGCGAAAAATAAAGTGAATCTTCTTTAAGCTGTTGTGTGTGTGTCTGTTGTGTGTGTGTGTCTGTGTGTGTGTATAGATGTCTCTTTGCTTTCACGTAGCAGCTTAGCCCTTTCCTAGGCAGACGAGGCAATGAGCTTCTCCAGAGCAGAGACAAAAGCTCTGTCATCGTTTTACCTCCAGCACCGAGCACTGCACCTTCTAAAAAAAGTAATATTCAATCAACCTCTCGGATTAAGTGGGCGCTTGAATTGGTAAGAACTAAGGCCATAAAAAAAAATGAGTTGGATCAAATCCGAAGGGCCTGGGATGTCCTAGCGAGGAGCTGGGATTTTACAGTGTCCGCATTTTGGTTCTGTGGAAAGTTGTGAAGCAGGGAAGAAGAGCTCTGCGTGTCCAGGCTTCTCTGATGGGTGCTCGGGGTTGCAGCTCTGCAGCTGAACTCAGCCACGAGAAGATCAAGGAAGCAGCGACTAAAGACTGCAAGTTACAAACAGAAGGTGCTCACCACGCGGGATACATGCCCCCGTGTGGAACGGCCCTGGGCCAATCGCAGTGATGGGCGCTGTGCTGCAGGGTACGCAAGTTTCAGACTTGGTTCCCAGTGTGGGAGTTGTAGGTTTTGTGTTTTTTGCAGCTCTGTTTCTGTCCTTTGATCTTGATAAGCTGTAAACGGCCTCTCCCACCCTTTCCCTCTTCCTGTGATTTTTTTCTTGTCCATTTGCATGACTTACGGTTTTCTCTTTCGACCAAAGGAGTTAGTTACCATGGCTATGTTATTTGACTTTGAGGTAAAAACAAAAAACAAAAAACGTGGAGTTGGGGGGTAAACCACAACCATACACAAACTAAACCAAACCAAACCAAAAGCCCCAGACAATCATGAAAAATCAGCAGTCTTCCCACATGAGGTGGTGCAGCGGCGCTCCCACTGGGGAGATTTACTTAGTTCTTGGTTTTGAGAGAAGACGTTCTATTCCTAAAACCCAGTCTGATCACACACAAGGGCCCTGTGTGGCCCCTGGGATGATCGTTTGCGCTCAAGCTTTGGCTTCCAGGAGACACAGAGAATTCTGGTCCCCTTTTAGCGACTGTATAAGACCGTCCTTTTCTTTGTGCCAATACCATACCTGAGTTACTCATCTTTATTTTATGCTTTTGCAAGCCACCTCAAATCTCTAATACAATTTATGACCGACCATTAGAATGAATGACCCAGATAAAACCGTAGACAGGGGAGCTCTACGCGAGCGCAGGCCCTTAGGGAAGGGTCTGCGCATGCGGTCTGTCACCCTTTCCTTAGAACTCTTGCCTGGGTCTGGAAATAATGGAAGGATTATTTTTTGAGTCGGTTTTCAAAACACCTGGTGGCCTCTCCTGGTAGCTAGCCACCCCCTCCCCCCCACCCCTACCTCCGTCTAACAGGGCACCAGCTCTCCTCCTGAACACGTCACACCAGCAGGAAACCCAGCTGTGTGAATGTCTAAAATAAAGACCTGACCCTCTGCAAACAGGACGGTGGCCTTCACCGAATGGACTGTGCAGAGCTTTTTAAGGGTGGGGGAAGGGAGATCCTACAGTGAATTAAGTTATGAATAGCCGGCAGGTGCCGTAGGAAGGGGCTGGAGTTTTCTGCCAAAATGTTGAGGTCTCTTTTGATAGCCACGCCTCTCCGTGCACTGAGAAGCTACTTTTCTGATTTCCTGCTTCCAACCGCTAGACAGGGAAGCAGAAGGAGCTGCTGCCACTTGTCCGCGAGGCCAGGCTTTCAGACGTGGGCATAAGGCTAGAAGGAAGGCTTCCAAGTAAACGTCCAGCTCCTTCGCGGAGTCGCAGACCGCTCTGGGCAGGCCAGCAAGCAGGCAGGGCTCACAGGCTCCCTCGGAAGGGAGATGGGTCAGGCCTCCAGCGTGCCGCTGGCTCCGGGGGCTGCAGGCGTGGGCCTGTCCCTCCGCTCCGTCTCAGCAGCCTCAGCACTGGCTGTGGGGAGTGCCCTCGTGCAGGGGACTGCGGCAGCAGCCAACATAAATATTTAGAATGACCAACCATGAGAATCATCGATCACAGTCTGGAGCGAGGTGTCTATTTCTGCCCTGGGGCCAAGGGAGCCGTGAGGCTGGCAGGCACGGCTGGGGCTTGGGTTGAGTAGGAGGCCCCGATAGTTTGCCAAAGGCTCAGAGCAAGGCCGCAGAGCTGGAGGACTGTGGCTGTGCGGGTCAACATGGCATTGACCTGGGGGGGCCTCCACAGCTCCTGCCTCACCCTGATGGAGACACGGAGGGTCGCGCTGGTGGTGGGGAGAAACAGACCCCAGTGTGAGGCTCCTTGTATAGTGTGTGTGTGTACACGTGTGTGTGTGCACGTGTGTGTGTGTGTGTGTGTGTGTGTGTGTGTTAGAAAGATGTGTCTACTCTTAGCCCAGGAAAACTTTCCTTGCCTTGTTGTTGGGGGAGAGTACTGAGAGGAGGGAGATTTATTTAAGCGGTTAGACTCGACCATAAAAAAAGGAGGAAGGGGGATTGTTTCCCAGTATCTATGGTACCTCGAGGAATGGACAAGAACTCTTTCCTGTCTCTCACAGAGGCCGATCCTTGGGGAGGGGTGCATTTGAGCATGTGCACTGTGGAGGGTTTGACAACCGAAGAGAGAGAAGAAAAGTTCCTATAAATAGGGCTGAGGTAAAGTGCCCGGGAAAGCTGGCTACTACCCAAGCCGGGGCCCGGTACACACTGGATGGCCATAGGGAAGTGAGGGGGAGAGAAAGAAGAGGAAAGGTCAAGGTCAGGACAGCTGACCCTCTATTCCCAGATCTCACCACATGTCCTAAGACGTGGGACTGCTCTCCTCTAAGCAGAATGAGAGAAACTGAATATGGACTGTATATTGGATATTACTTTATCAACGTCAAGTGTCTTGGCCGTGACAATGGTATGCTAATTACGTGGGAGAATGTCTTTGTTCTTGGGAGCACATGCTGAAGTATTTAGGGATGACATTTTCTAATATCTGCAACTTTCAAGGGGGTCCAGTAAAAAGAAAGGAAGAGAAATGGGAAGTATTAAAGCAAATATGGCAAAACATTAACAGTTGTTGGACCCAGGTCAAGGGCGTATAGGGTCATTATCTTTCAGTTCTTCTGTAGACTAGAAATTTTAAAAAATAATGTTAGAGAAGATGGGTTACTGGTTCATGACAACATGAATGAATCAACATCCTGACTAAAGATGAAACTAGACACGAAAGAGTACATACTATATGATTCTATTTATTTGAAATTTTAGAACATGTAAAATTCTACAGTGGAAAGATACCAGAACAGTGGTAGCCTGAGTGTGGTGGTGGTGGTGGTGGTGGTGGTGGTGGTGGTGGTGGGTGCGTTGACCTGGAGGGATCATGAAGGAACTTTCTATATTTCTGTAGGGGTTTGGGTTATGCATCATTCAAAACTGGGCAAATGTACACCTAAGATCTGTGCGTTTAATGATACATAAAATTCATATGAAAAAGAAAAAAATGGTTAAAAATGGTTTAAATTGTTTTAAAATGGAAAAAAATGGGAAAAATGGTTACAAAGGAGTTGGGGAAAATGTTGAGGAAGGGTAGAGTGAGGTTTGTCTTGGATTTCTGACCTTTTGGGGATAATCCTCAGCATCTTTCCCAGGTTCCCAATGTGGCTGGACATATTTTGAATGCTTCACTTTGAGGGTTCAGAAAGAAGATATCACTGCTCAGGTTTTGGAAGTTCCCACCCTTAGAGTTGGTCTCCAGGCACGCAGTCAGCATGCATCCAAGGATGCAGCTACACTGGTGGCTTAGCTCTGTGTAGCCTGGCGGCCAGCCTCCAAGATGGTGCCCAGTGATCCTCACCTCCCAGTTTTGTAGTTCTCTTTCACATTGAATAGGGCCAACTGGGTAATCAATAGGATATTATGGATACAGTCTGTGACTTCTGAGACTAGGTCATAAAAGACACTGCAGCATCTACCTTGTTCTCTGTTGCTTCACTTTCTCTGGGGGTGGGGGTACACAACCCTATGGTGGCTGGCAAGGAACTGAGGCCTCGTGCCAACAGCTAGGACCAGTATCTCAGCTGTATGAGTGAGATTTTGGGAAGCAGATCCTCCAGTCCCAGCCAATCCTGTGATTGCAGCCCTGGCAGACATCTGGACTGCAACCTCATGAGAGAGCCCAAGCCAGAATTATCGTGAAAATTCACTCCTGAATTCCTTACCCACAGAAACTCTGAGATAATAAATGTTTATCACTGTGTTAAGCCACTATGTTTTGAGGTTATGCACCAACAGATAACTAATAGAGAAAGTGACGCTGGGATCTTCAGAGGACACGAAGGCGCCTCTAGGCAGGTGTGGCCTGCCTTCCTGTGGTGAACCACGGGAGCTTTCCCTTCTGCCCACAAACCTCATCCTTCCTCCCGTTTTCATTCACAGCAGCCCAGGGGGAGACTAAGAAGTATTTTCTCTTGCCATTCTAACCCCACAGTTGCATAAAAGTCATTAGACTTCTTCAAGACTCTGTTCTCTAGCACCATCTCCACCCCGCCCCATCCCACCCCCACAAGAGGAATTCATCCCTCTCCACACACTCCCCTGAGGACCTCATGGTACCTCATAGCACCACCAAGAAGATTACCCCCTTGCCCCTGAGAGGTCCCCAGGTCTCACACATTGAAAAATTACTGCCAACATTCCACCTACATTTTCCTCACCAACCTCAAGCCTCTCATCTGAGGAGAATCTCTGCATCCACAGTCAGTTTTTGTGGCAGATGCAACATTCCCTTTTAAAGGAAATTTTATTAGAATGTTTTCTTCATAAAAGTTATATAGGGTCATCTTAGAAATATTGTAAAATACGCACAGCAGGGCGCCTGGGTGGCTCAGTTGGCTATGCGTCTGTCTTCGGCTCAGGTCATGATCTTGGGATCCCTGCTCAGCGGGGAGCCTGCTTCTCCCTCTGCCTCTGCCTGCTGCTCCCCTGCTTGTGCTCTCTTTCACTCTCTCTGTCGAATAAAAAAACATACAGCAATCACTGTTAAGAGGTGTGTGTGTGTGTGTGTGTGTGTTCTCAAAGCAAATTCACAACAAATAATTCAAAAGAAATGAGGTGCTAAACTAATTTATTTTGTCATAGCCAAAGCTTTGAAATTAACGTAGTTGGACCCGGAGGCTTTGTGTATTAAAGGCATATTCCGGCAAACAACAATTTAAACCTTCTGGAAATACTGCGGACACAGATAAGAGGGGGAGAAAGTGATCCTTGTGGTCTTTCTGTCTGACGTGTCTGTCTGATTGGGCTTTTGCCCACTGCCTCGTTCATGCGGTCTTGGTGGATACCCCTGGACACCTCATTGCCCCTCACAGTGAGAACTAGAGCCCCTTTCCTCACGCAAGAGCTCTGCTCGACCCAGGTTCCTCGGAGGCCACAGCCCACTGTCTGTAGTTTACAAGGGCTGCCATAAGAAAACGCTACAAACTGGGTGGCTTACAACAACAGCAATTTATTGTCTCACGGTTCTGGAGAGCGAAGTCCCAAATTAAGGTGTTGGCAGAATTGGTTCCTTCTTAGGGGTTCTGAAGGAGAGTCCGTCCCATGCCTCTCTCCTAGCTTCTGTGGCAGCAAGTAATCCTTGATGTTCGTTGGCTTGTAGATGCATTCCTCCAATTTCTGTGTGTGTCTTCTCCAGACGTTCTCTCTGGGTGTTTCTGTGTCTTCTTATGGCCTTTTTTTTTTTTTTTTTTTAAGATTTTATTTATTTGTTTGACAGAGATGGCCAGCGAGAGAGGGAACACAAGCAGGGTGAGTGGGAGAGGAAGAAGCAGGCTCCCAGCGGAAGAGCCTGATGTGGGGCTCAATCCCAGGGTCCTGGGATCACACCCTGAGCCAAAGGCAGATGCTTAACGACTGAGCCACCCAGGCGCCCCTTCTCATGGCCTTCTTAGAAGGACACCAGTCATTGGATTTGGGGCCCGCCCTAATCTAGTATGACCTCATTTTCCTGAATTACATCTGCAAAGAACCTGCTGGGAAAGAAGGTCTTATTCTGAGGTTCTGGGTGGATATGAATTTGGGGGGACATTATTCAATCTCGTGCATGAAGGCTCAAACATCACACATTCTAGCCATCGGCAATGACAGCACCTGGGTTATCACTGATGGATTATAAATCCCTACACACGAGAAATAAAGGTAAAGGAAGTGATCAAGAAAAGAGAGGCTTTAAATTCTATCTCTGCTGAAATATTAAACAAGTTTTATGGAGGTCCCGGGAGAGCGTGGATGAAGATGTTGCTGTTTTGCTGCTTCGAGAAATCAGAGGACCAGTTCTTTGCAGGAGGAAACATTCTAAGACACGGGTAATGAAAGCAAATCTCCTGGAAACATAAGGGCTAGATCACAGCTAATTTAGGCAAGAAAACAGTGCAATGAATATTACGCAACCTATAAAATGGTCTTTAAGAAGAGTTCTTCAGGACACAGGGAGAGGCTTATGCTGTAAGGCTAACGAAAAAAGCCAGCATTCAAAATTACATTGGCAGCGTGAGCTCAACTATGCAATAAAGAGGAGACATTTGCAGAGAATAAGGCTGGTGCCAGCTGTGAGGTGGAGACATGGACGCAGAGGGCGATTGCCTTTTATTTCACACAATTCTGCACTGTCTGAATTCCTTTTCCCCACGATCATGTACTTTAAAGAAAAAAATAGACTTTAAATTTAAAAACAGGTTTAGATCTACATACAAACTGCAAGCATAACACAGAGAGTTCTCATATATCCTGTATCTGGTTCCCCTATTTGCTAACATCTTACGTTCGTCACAAATAATGAACCAGTACGGACACATGATTATTAACTAATGTCCATTCTTTAATGGGATTTTGAAAGTTGTTTTGTAATGTCCCCTTTCCGTTCCAGGATCCCATCTAGGAGACTAGATTACATTCAGTGATCGCATCTTCTTAGGCTCCTCTAGACTGTAACATTTTGTCGGACTCGGTTTTGATGACCTTGACCGTTTTGAGGACTTCTGGTCAGATATTTTATAGGGCACCCCTCAGTTTGGGGTTCTCTGATTTTTTTCCCCCATTAGATTGGGGTTTTCAGTTTTTGGGAAAAAGACACACAGAAGTTAATTGCCATCCTCATTCCATCACATCAAAAGATGAATTGCTTTTTTAATGAAACGTACAAAAAATATATTTTCCATGAGGATTACGCTAGAAAAAGAACAGTGCTTGATTCTGAGTGTGGATTATGTGGGTTCTCTTAATATTTTTCTTTATAGCCTTCTATAAAAAGTAGAAAATACATTTTTGAATTAGAAAAAGAATTAACAAAAAGTCAGACTGTAAATAGCCAGGAAGCTCCGCAGTGGGGATGGGGACAGGGGAGGGAGGGAGGGGTCCGGGCCTTGTCTGGCATGGGAACAGAGAGTGTCAGCGTGATGGGGAACACACCAGGGCCTGGCTGCGTGCTGGGAGCAGTCAAGATTACTAATGGCAGGACAGAAAGTAACAGCAACAAAAGGAAAGTGAGGGCCAGGGCTGGGAAGACAGCACTAATGAGAACACTGAGATGCATTCCAGGCGAAAGGGTAACCCAAAAATGTAAGCAAGCCTGGAGCTGAGATTAATTCTAGCCAAATAAGTCATGCAGGACTCAGAGGGTGCAGGCGGCCGGGTGGAAGCCCAGGCCCCTCTACGTCTCTGAATCCGGCAACGTCATGCTTTGTATAAATACTGACTTTTTAGGGAAGGCAGAGAGGAGCCTCTCTCTTTTTCCACTGCAGGGATTAAGAAAAGTTTATTGATTTTTAAACAGGCTGTTTCTAATCAGGGTTTATTTTAGATCTAATAAGGCCGTTATCATTATTTTGTTTTAATTGGGTGCAGAGAAGGGGATTCAATGTCAATCTGGGTAAAGTATTTTAAGTTGCCTTGGAAGATGTTACACTGAAACAAAGGCTGTAGATCACACGGAAGTCCCAGGGCACTGGTCCCATAGGGATGTTCTGCTAGAACCCTCACATTGCCCCAGCTCTTGGTTCAGCATTAAAATGGCTGGACCGGGGCGCCTGGCGGGCTCAGGGGGTGGAGCACATGACTCTTAATCTCAGGTTGTGAGTTTGAGCCCCACATTGGGTGTAGAGATTGCTTAAAAATAAAATCTTTTTGGGGCGCCTGGGTGGCTCTGTCAGTGAAGCGTCTGTCTTCGGCTCAGGTCATGATCCTGGGGTCCTGGGATTAAGCCCCATGTTGGGCTCCCTGCTCAGTGGGGAGCCTGCTTCTCCCTCTCCCTCTGTCCCTTCCCCCCCACCCATTTGTGTGCTCTCTCTCTCTCTCTCAAATAAATAAATAAAATCTTTCAAAAAAAAAAATAGGGACGACTGGGTGGCTCAGTCTTCAAGTGTCTGCCCGGTTATGATCCCAGGGTCCTGGGACCGAGCTCTGAAACAGGCTCCCTGCCCAGCGGAGAGCCTGCTTCTCCCCCTCCCGCTCCCCCTGCTGTGTTCCCTCTCTTGCTGTCTCTCTCTGTCAAATAAATAATCGTTAATAAATAAATAAATAAACAAACAAACAAAAATGAATGAATGAATGAATGAATGAATGAATGAAATGGCTGGGCAGATGGGTTGGTGTCCATACGGATATATGACCATAACTTCCAGAGAAAGCAATCTTTCAGTCGTGATTGGCAAACTTTTATTCATGCTTCAAGACCCAAATCATGTGTTCCGTGAAGTCTTCTCACATTCTCTCAGGCATAACAGTGACTTTGTCCTCTGTGTGCACTGCATACTGTTGTAGTAAGTTTCATCATTGCATTTATTACATTACACTACATCACTGGTTTCTGCTCCTCCCCCAGTAGACTGTGCAGCAGAGACAGCAGAGACGGTAATGTATTCTCATTTTGTATTCTTTTCTCTTCCAAAGTAGCTCAGTTACTAAAATATGGTAGGCACTCAAATCCATTTTTTCCCCCCGAGTCACAGACTGGCTATGTATCTCTCTAGATCTGGTTTGCTTCGATCCCCCTTCATATGTGCATATAGATTTGTGAGGGTTAATTGTTGAGCACTTCCTATGGGCTGAATTTCTGTCCTAAGATATCTAAGGGTTTATAAAAGAACTATGTGATGTAATCTTGCTACCGTGTAGCCCTTAGTCTTTAAAGAGATTCAATAGATGAAAATATTGCACAATCAGGAACAATAGAGGGATGAGTAATTACAGAAAAGAAAATCAACGTGTCCCAGTGCCTGGTAAAGGTAGCTTCTGGCATGAAGTGAGGAAGAGAAGCTGTGGGGTTGGCATCATTAGGGGGGACTTCGGCCGAGACACAGCAGATGGGGACAGCTGACCAGCTGGAAGAAATGAGGGAGCATGCTTCAGACTTGCAGAACAGCTGCCCCGGCTGGGGCTGAGCTCCAAGCAGAGCAGTGAGGAGACCAGCCTGGAACCTCCCATCAGATTTCGGAGCCTCTGGGGGTGAGTGCTCTCCTGACTCACCGAGAAGCCGAGTGCTGCAAGCAGAAGCTGGGAATGAACCAAGTCCGACTGAGCTGAGGGATGGCGCATCAGGGGGCAGGCTGGGGGTGGCTCAGAAGCAGGATCGGGATAAACCTACGGGAGGGACTCAGGGCCGTGCGCATTGAGGGGATCTGGCTGCACGGGCACCGGTGCCCCGGGAAGCCGGGCAATGCTGTAGATGGATGTGTCCCTGCTACGCGGACCTCTCTTCCTACTCCTTTCTCCAAGAATGAGGTCTACTCCCTAAAATGCTTATCGGCCCCGCGCCATTCCTGATGATGAAGAAGGGGCAGCGGGAGAGGAAAGGAGAAATCATTCTGAACGGAGGGAATGAAGGCAGCAGTGTGGCACCTGAAGAAGGCTTTGATGAAGACTGTCGTTTGCTGCCTGCTAGTACGATGCCTGACCTCCCTGAACCTTGATCCCATTTGTAAGACCCGGATGCCCATCTGTAGCTTGCAGTTGTTAGGACATAAAGTGTATGAGGCACTTTGGGCTGCAAGAAATCACGACTCCCTGGGATCGCCTCAAGTGTGTGGAGTGTGGCGGCCAAGTTCATTGCAGACAATGTGTGGCAACGGGAAGATGGGATAGTAGGGTTGCCCCTCCCAGCCTCATGGCAACCTGACGGCAGACACAGCTGGGACTCACTCAGAGAACCTGGCCGTGACACTGAGCCCAGCGCAGCTCCGGAGGCAGGGCCACCTCTGCCCCCTCAAGAAGGCTCAGTGCTTGCCTCCCTGCCGTTTGTTCCCGATCCCTCTCGAACACCGACTGTGTTGCGGTGTGAGGCCGGAGACGCAGCCTTCCCACACCTTGCATGGTCTCTGCCCCGAACCTACCCAGTTCTCTATTTACGGATTAGTCAGTATTCCTCATATGCAAGTGACTGCAACCCAACTCAAAGTAGCTGAAGGAAGGGAGCCTTTAGTGGCTCTTAGTATAAACAAACCCCAGAGAGGCAGGGGTGTGAGGGGAGGGGAGGCGAAGCAGGGGGAGAATGAGCTGGCCTCAGGGTCAACTGATCAAGTTCACAGGACAGCAGGCTGGGATTTAAAAATAGTTGCAAATAGCCTCCAAATAGATAGTGGTTAGGCTGGAGTAGTGGGAGGGACACCACATGGGAATCAGGACTCTCTTTTTTTTTTTTTTGAAGATTTATATATTCGAGAGAGAGAGAGAGAGAGTAGGGGCAGAGGGAGAGGGAGAGGGAGAGAATCTTCAGGCAGACTCTGCACTGAGCGTGGAACCTGACATGGGGCCCAGTCTCATGGCTCTGAGATCATGACCTGAGCTGAAATCGAGAGTCAGATGCTTAACCCTCTGGACCACCCAGGTTCCCCTCTTTTTTTTAAATGTCTCTTTCCTTTTCCAGGTTTATGGAGGTATGATTGACAAATAAAATTGTATATATTTAGGTTGCACAATGTGATTTTTTAAAGGCGTCCACGTGATGGTTTGAAATACTGCATGTATACATCATGAAATGATCACCGCAATCAAGTTAATTAACACATCCCTCATTCACATAGTTACCACTTGTGTGTGTGTGGTGAGAACAAGGAGATTTACCTTCTTAGCCAAGGTCAAGTACACAGCACAGTATTATTAACTACAATCACCATGCTGCACAGTAGATTCCCAGACTTGCTCATTTTACAACTGAAAGTTCATAAACCTATCATCTCCCCATGTCCCCACCCGCAGCCCCTGGCAACCCCATTCTGCTCTCTGGTTCTATGAGTTTAACTTTTCCAGATTCCACATATAAGCGAGAACAATAGTATTTGTCCTTTTGTGACTGGCTTATTTCACTTAACATAATGTCCTCCTGGTTCATCCCTGTTGTTGCAAATGACAGGATTCCCTTCTTTTTATGGCTGAATAATATTCCATTGTATATATGCCACATTTTCTTTATCGATTTGTCCTTTGAAGAGGATTCCTTTCTCCAGTCCCCGATCTGCCACTTATTAACTATGTGATAGCATTTATAACATTGCTAGGGTTTCATCTGTTAAATGGGCATAACAATCACCTCCCTTTCTAGCATTTAAATGCCTTATGTGCTGGGTGATATTATTATTATAAAAATATCTGCAAGTTAACAGTATGTGCCCATCTGCACGCACAAAGACACACATGGGAAGAAAAACAATGACCAGAATGACAATCGGTAATTCAACCTATTTGATTCAGGATGTGTGGCTTCCACCCCATGTTCCTGACTCTTTCTCCATCAACTGCTCATAGCTGGGACCACAGACTTCACTGACCCTAGCCTGCAATGCAGGTTCCTGAGCCAGTGCTCAGGCAGTAAGTAAAGAGTTTTAGCAATCCCCCCCTTCCTGTGGGGTTTAGGGATCCTGACCCTGGGTTCCCATCTTGATCCCAGCTGTGCTTGGTAGCCAATCCCATGGGGTGGGGGAGGGGGGCATCCAGAGCCTCAGAAGAAGCCCCCAGAGCGCCATCACCACGGGACAGGGCTTCTGAGTGGTTCTTGCTGATCTCTCTTCTCAGGAGCTGGAATTCTGGACAGGGCATCTTAGATCCAGACTCAGGATCACCAGATGCCTGGATTTCTGGGCTGCTTCCTCCTCTCCAGATGGGAACCCGCTGCCACCTAGAACCTAAATGACGGTTGGGAACTGACCCTCTGTTAACATTCCAAAACATCCTCCCTCTCCTATTTCACATGGGGGGCTGAGCCTAGACGCTCTCCTCCCCACCTGCTGTTTGGCCAAAAAAAGTCCTGCCTCAATGTCGGTCTTAGGTTTTAACAAGTTGCTTTACTAATTTGTTTTTCGTCTATACCTATATTCAGATGTGATTTCTCCCATTATACCTCCCCAAACTGCCAGACCCGCTAGCCCTTCAGTAGCATTCTCTAATTTAGAATTTCTGCTGTCATTTCAAATTTACTGAGGACACACATGACAATAAAAACAAAGAAGCAGACCGTATCCCTGGGGCACCTGGCTGGCTCAGCTGGTAGAACATGAGCCTTGGAGCAGCGTGAAGAGGCGAGAACGACCCCCGGACGGGCCAAAGCCCGTGCCCCGCTGCATCCCCGGGTCCAGCACCTACATCCCGCCGCCACGGCTACCACGCCCAAGAGAGGAGCTACAGGGGAGCTGAAGGAAATAAAGCCAAGGTGAAGGCTGAGCCGCAGAGATCCGCAAGGCTCTCTGCTAAACCTGCTCCTCCGAAGACAGAGCGCAAGCCTGAAAAGGCCCCTGCCGAGAAGGGAGGGAAGGCACCCAGGCAGGGGTGGGAAGAAGCCTGCGGAAAACAGAGATGCCCCAACACATCAGGCACAGGCTGAAGAGGGCTGGGTCCGCCGAGAAGACTGTGCATTTCTGGTAACGGCGGACTTCTAGTGACTGTGCAGTTTGAAATACTACTTTTTACCAAGTTTTGTTATATTAAAAAAAAGAACATGAGTCTTGATCTCCAGGTTGTAAGTTCAAGCCCCGCGTTGGGTGTAGAGAGTACTTAAAAATAAAATCTTCGAAATAAAGAAATAGACCACATCCCACATGCCCAGCACCGACCTAGGTCCTTGACACCCTCCCTGTGAGGTCCATGCTATTTTTCTCTCGACGCGTGAGGGCACGGAGGCTCAAGAGGTCAGCCCAGGGTGGACAGCTGGTGCGTGACAGAACTGGGATTCCGACCAGATGCCTGTGCTCCTGACTCTGATGTGACCGGTGAGTGGCCCACACGGGTGTGCGGACCGCCGTGGAGCGAGCAGGGTCACGGCTGAGTTCCCGCAATGCACGTGGGCGGTGGCATGTACTTCTGAAGGTTCTATGAAATTTCCAAGTTACATGTGATTTTTTTTCCTCGAGGAAACCCAAAGGGTCCACGTCCATTCTATGCCATCTTCCCCAGGGCTTTGCCATCCATACGCGACCACGTTCTGCGAGGAACCATGGGGAATACGAAGAATAAGCGGACACAGCTTCTGCCTTCAAAGGGTTTTGGAACAGGAGATGAATGGGGGATGAAGTTAGTGCTGAGCGAGGTTTGAAGCGCATTTCCTGGCCGATTCCTCTTGTTGCCAGAAGTGGTACAATTCAGGTTATTCTGCTCAAAAGCTCCAATTGCAGAAAGGCCTCGAATTCAACAGCCGATGGCTGGGTTTTAGGAGTACACAGTTTTTGTGTGTTTTAAGGGGCAAGATAAAACTTGAGGGTAGGATGATGCCGTTACTATCAATCGCCATGATATGTTGCAGTCTGCCCCTGGCCAGAGGCATCTCCTTACAAGTCCTCTACGGAGCAGAAAAAGTTTCAGATCTGGTCACTTTAGAAGCCATTCCACTTCCCAGTCCCTCTGGCCCGCCTCAGCGCTGTTGTTAGGTTCCATTCGGTAAACCTCTATTGAGGGCCCACGATGAACTAGAATGGATGTGAGGAAAGGCGGGGGTGTGGTCGGGGTGGAGTTCAAGTTGCAAAGGGCATGGTCTGTGACCTGGAGGGATTTGTCACTGAGCTAGGAGGACAGATTTGTCCGGAAAAGCTGCTCCGTGCAGTGGCAGAGGTCCAGAGAAGATGCCGCGAGAGCCCAGAGAGGGGATTTCAACAAGTTCTGGAGTGTGGTGTAGTCCAGTGTGTGTGTGTGTGTGTGTGTGTGTGTGTGTGTGTGTGCGTGTGTCTATCTCTGTGTTTCTATGTATGCATCTATGTGTATCTGTGTGTGTCTCAGTGTGTCTGTGTGTATATTTTCCTTGAAGACAAGACACCTGACCTAAACCTCGGAAGATTCCAAGCCAAGAGGAGGCATGAACAAGGGCGCAGAGGTAACAGGGGCCACGCAAAGCCCCATAAACTGGGCTGTGAGGTGGGGAAGTCAGGAGACAAGGCAGGAGAAGCCAGCAGGGGTTAGGACTGGAGGCCCATGGATGTTGGCTGAAGCATAGCCTAACCCCTCATAGGTGTCTACGTGTGTAGGTCAGGCAACCCCTCAGGTTAATCCTGTAATGGAATGGAGCCCTGAGAAGCAGGGGAAAGACATGGTTACATTAGCCCATTGGCGACACTGCTCTGGTGGCAGCCTGGAGACCAGAATGATGGGGGGGGCAGGGGTGTCGGTGGGATGCTGAGGTTGGTCTTCAGGGAAAACAGTCCAAGAGAGAGGCAATCAGGGCTCAAATTCCAGTGGGGAGGGAGGAAGGAGAGAAGGCTCCACACCATCCTGCTATCCCAAACCCAACAGACACTTCCATCTCCTCCTCACAGCCTCCTCTCTACCCTTGCCAGCCTTTCCCCAGCAGCTCCTGGCCAGGAGCCCACCCAGTCTTCTGAAGGGCTCTCCTCAAACACCTGGGAAGTGGGGATGGGCAGAGGGGAAGAAGCCAAGTCAGGGAGTTGGCAGAAGCAGCCCACCCCTGCCTCCCACTTTGAGGGTCTTTGTCTGACCACTGCAGAGTTTCACTTGCACTTTGCAGTTCACTCAGCCCAGTGACTGCTGTCAGCTTAACTGACACCTGTGAGGGGTTAGGCTATGCTGCTAGGGGGACAGGAGTCCCAGCTTTGGGAGGTTTTACACCATTTCTTTCTTTTTTTTTTTTTTTTAAGATTTTATTTTTAAGTAATCTCTACACCCAACGTGGGACCTGAACTCCCAGCCCTGAGATCAAGAGTCGCACACTCTAAGGACAGAGGCAGCCAGGCGCCTCGCAACAACATTTCTTTTTCTTCTAATGGAAACATGTTTCCTCCTCCCTCTCCTGCAGGGCTCGAAGTTGTCCAGGTGAAGACCCCGTGCCCACTTGGTGGGGGACTCCTGTTACCTCAGAAACAGGCTTCCACTGTGAGTTTCTTTATAAGAGCTTGTTCTTTGCTTCTAGAAGTCGTTTCAATAAATATCCATCTGATTAGACTCTCATTTAAATAGTATCTGTGGTGGGGAGAGGAGTAGTTAAAACGTAATGAGATGGTTAGCAAATGGATCTGGGACTTTTCAGCTCTTATTCTGGTTTAATCAAAACCAACAGGCATTTTTAAAAAAAGATTTTATTTATTTATTTGACAGAAAGAGAGCATAAGCAGGGGAAACAGCAGAGGGGAGAGGGTGAAGCAGACCCCCAGCTGAGCAGAAAGCCCGACATGGGAGCCCCAGGACCCTGAGATCACGACCCGAGCCGAAGGCAGACGCTTAGCTGACTGAGCCACCCAGGCGCCGCCCCCCCCCCCATAACAGGCATTTTTAAGGCCCTGATCTGCCCACGCATCGCACTACGGAGTGGGGCTGGTATGTGGATGAGCAAGAGAACAGCCCAGCCCTGTCCTCCACAACATAGGTCCACAGGCCCAGGCGAGCACAGGGGACAGCTGCTGTGTCCAAGGAAGTCGGGAGTGCTTGTGTCTGAACTGGGTTTTTAATTAAGTGGGTGTTTGACAGGCAAAGACAAGGGCATTCAGAGCTGAAGAGACAGCTGAGGGGACAGTGTGACCAGTGTGGCATGGGCGGGAATGGTGCTGGGGCCGGGGAGAAGTTAGGGGTGGCTGAAGGCCTGCGTCCTTGGGGAGCAGTAGGGAGAGGCAGCTGGTAAGTTGGCTCGAGGGCTGATTGCAAAGGCCCTGGGGCACCCGGCACCGAATTGGGCTGTACTTACAAGCAACCAGAAGTCATCAAATGTGTGCTGGCCTGGTGTATTTCGTGTTTTAGGAAGGCAACTAGATGGACGAGAGAGAGGACATGTTGAGAACCAATCTGGAAGCTGTTAGAGGATAAAGCCCATGAAGCCTGCTTTAGGCAGAGGGATGCAGGGAAAGGGACATGTCTAGAGACACTTAGGATGTAGAACTGTGCTGAGCTGGGTACTGACGGTACGAGGAGTCAAGTCTGATAGAGAGCTTGCTGGTTTGGGAAAATAGGTGCCTACCACGCACTGTGCCAGGATACCTGAGGAGAGCTAACGCTTTTATAAACTGCCTTCTGGTATCATCTCAAACGAATCTAAGAATGGAATCGCCTAAAGATGTGGCAGAAGGCAAGAGAAGAGCTAAAGGAGGGCATATACAAAGGGAGGTTTGTTCTTTGTGCCCAGATGGAATCTGCTAGTTCTTCTCAGGTCTGCAATTGTGCCGTTGGTGCCAACCACTGTCTGGGGTATAAGTGGGACTCTCTCCAGACTCCCACATGACACATTTCTGGGAGACCCTCTGGATGAGAGCACAGGACGAATGCAATGCTGGAAGGACGTCGAGGGGGAGCTCTCTAGAAAGCAGCTGGAGCTTGCCTATCAGGAGATGGATGGGCTGGAAATCCAGGCTGCAAATAATTAGCATACCAGAGCCACTTGAAGCTGGGGGCGCAGCGGAAATCTCCCAAGGAGGGCCCAGGACAGGAACATCAGCATTCAGGGAGCAGCTGGGGAGGGGTGGCAGTGGAAATGAGACCTGAAGAGGACAAGGAGAGAGCAGAGACTAGGAATCTGCCACATGATGGACCGGGCTGTTTAGGGGCAAGGAAAGCCCGTGAGGGGAACCTTGCCCGGTGGGAGCGGGGGAATTGGGCAGGAGGTGGGCGCACTGCAAGTCAGGCAGTTACATCTGGACTCCTGTGCCCGTGTGCTAACTTCTCTCAGTCCAGATCCAGCGCTTGGCCCGCTGCTCATGGCTCCAACGGAGGCGCCGCCTTGACCTCTGGGGGCTCAGGCCGCTGCGATCAGAGGTAAAGAAAGAAGGGTCTTACAATTTCCCTTCACTCATCTGTGGGGGAAGAGCTTTTGGACCACTGCGCCAACGCCATTCTTCCTTGTTTGCACTGAGAAAAACTATCTCAGTGTAGATACCATGCAAAGATAATTCCGAGTGTGGCTTTGATCTTGTGGTAGCAACATTCCAGGAGAAAAATAAGAAAAAAAAGCTTGTTAAGAATCTGCTGCTTGTTGGTTGAGAGATTGGGTGTTGTGCTGATTGCTGAAAGTCCCAACGCTCAGCAGCTCAGGGGAGAAAGTAGGCCTTTGCTTTCGGAAGAACCGCATTGCATGTTCTCATCCTGGCAAGCCGGCTGCGATCTTCATGGTTAAGCACCTCTAATGGCTACCAGGTGTCAGCTGGAAATTTTACTTAACCAAACGAATAAACAACAGTACGTCATAGTGTCACGAAGAGTTTCTCCACCTCCAACACAGCACGAGCGAATCACATCTGTTAGAATTCTATCCTAGGTGCCAACAGACTTTTTAATACACGTATGATGTTTTGTAATTAGCTCTGAAGATTTTTAAAGTGGAATGTGATGGAATGGGGTTGGAGAACTTAACAATGACGTAATGGTTCTGCAAGTCAAACCGTTTTCTTTCTACTTTTCATAATCACACTGAAACAATACATATATTAATATGTACATATATTAGCATGCTTATTTCTTTGGTTTAATAAAAATCCTAATGGACAGGAGGTTGATTTTAGAAGTTTTTAACCATGCATAAAGCGACATAGGTTAGTTATTAGCCTGAAATAAATCCAAGAAAATTACAATCCTTTTGGTGGACTGGGGCCAAATGCAGATTTTTCAAGAAGAGGCATTTAACCCACAATTTTTCTTTTTAGGAAATTAGTATTTTTATTTGATTAATGATAGCAATCGATCATGTCCACATTCTGCCCTTTCCTCTTATCAATTCAGAAAATAGAATATATTCCATCTGCCCTCACTGCCCTTACCCCACATCTTCTTAATCTCATTAAGGCAGAATGGCTAAATAATAATAGTTGATGATAGCTTCTGATGAGAATTGGATCATTATAGAGATTGAGGAACATCCAACACTCAGGCTCAAAGGAGGCTGTGTATACGAGGAAATCTGTGAAGTCTCATTTCGACAATTTTATTTTGACGACTTATTCCCCTTGTTAAAAAAAATTTTTTTTTTCCTGGCCTGAACTTGAACCAGTAGGGTCATTTTTGTTCTGGATAGTTTTGGTTCTCATTCATTTCCTTGTGCCTAAGGTCTGCAATTGTGCCACTGGCGCCCACCGCCGTCTGCCATAGACGTGGGACTCTCACTCCAGAACCCCACACCTGTGCCATTTCTGGGCGACTCTCAGGGACTGCACTGGGCCTTGGGCTATACAAGTGGGCTCTTGAGGGCAGGGATCTCAGATCCCAAAGAGGGATAATAGGAGAATTCTGTCTGGTTAGATTCTCCAGTCTCCCTGACCTGCACTAGAAATATATTTTGAGTCTTCTTGTTGAAACCGTCTATTACATGTGATGAGAACAATGTCACTTACTCTTTCTTATTTGTCATGGCTCCCAAGAATCATGGAGATGTTTTTCAGGCCAAAATACTGGAGACCTTATCGCCTCAAACTTTCCAGTCAGAGTTGAAGCAGCTAGACATACGGCAAAAGCACATTGCTAATTTAATCATTCTTTTTTATTTCCTAAAACAAGACTCAAATGATTCTGAGTTAGAAGAGTAAGTGCACACACAGTCCAGTAGTGCTTGGTGCCGGAATGTTCTAGAAGATTCTGATCCAGGGTTGTCTCGTTACAATATGAAAGTCTGAAAAATCAATGTAGCTTCAACTTCATGGGGTGAAATAACATGGGTATTTGAGAAATGTAATACTACGAATTATAACATTAACTACCGTCTATTAGCCCCTCTGTTGTTCCGGGTTCTCTATTTTCTGCTTTGCATAGCTGCTCTCAAAGCCGAATCTGAGGACCCATCACGGTAGTCACCAGCTACTTCTCAGGGTCAGCACATCTGCTTCTCCTCACTTCCCGGCTTGCTCTGTTCCTTTCTTTTCTGTTCATCTTGATGCATACCCGTTCTTTATCTTAACCCACTTCAAATTTCTTTTGGCAAGAGGCAGCATTCTGCATACAGTTTGGGAACGATTTGTTTCTAAAGAGTAATTAATTGTGAAGGCTTTAGTTTGTTTTCAGCTCTAAAGAAATCAATGGTTTACCTGGAAGGCAGAAACAGCCATTCTTGTTAAATTATTCTGCTAATGTTTGCTTTGTAAACAGTGGTATTTTATGCAAACAAAATTGGAAAGTCTTGATTTGGGCCCTGTAGGGGCAAAGGTCTTCCTTCTCTTACTGAGTATCCGCTGGTAGGGCTTCCTGAGGGAGGCTTTGTCATTTCCACACCCCTGGGGATCATAAGGGACACATAATCTTTACACTTGTACTTCCTGAACAATTTACGTGTGTGCGTATAGTGTATGTGTGATCACGTCTTTAAGCTGCTTCACCACGCCCTGACGAGCCCTCCGCAATTCCTGCAGAATACTTTTGCACAATGACCCAACTGAAATATGAACTGTTCAGAAAGAATTTAGATTTTCAGAGAGGAGGACAGTTGCCCACTGACAAGGACTCCGGCCCTTGGCAAGCTGATTCTGAGGGGGCCGTCAGAAACCTCAGAGGGATAATGAACACGTCCACTGAAGGGCAGGAAAAGCCACCGCCAGCTGGCTGCTCCCTGCCTTCACCTGGGTGCTGTTCCGTCGGGGTGGCTGCTCCCTCTGGAGGGGATAGTCCATTATTTAGCACAGGCACACTGCCTTTGGGGGAGGCTTTGGAGAAGTAGGGAGGAGACCGACAGTTGGGTCATTGCTTAGAAATCAGTGTTGTGGACTACAGATGCTCTCGTGAAGGTCCAGAGCCTTCAAGCAAGGTTTATCAGAAATACACAACAGAGCAAATGGTCCTGAGAGTCTGAAGAGGAAGGCAGTTCAAAGTCGCTAAATGGGGGCTTTGTTATTAAGAGCCCTAATCTAGTAAGGCTCTAAGGTAAAACCCATAATCCAGACTTGATGTTTTTGTGTTTTAATGTTTGTTCTGGTGAGGTACTGTTTTCACCCAGCAGGGGTAAGAGTGGGTGGGAAGGATGGACCTTAAGGCAATGGAAGGATTTTCACTTCTTCTTTTCTTTTTCTTAAAAGATTTTATTTATTTATTGGACAGAGAGAGAGACAGCGAGAGAGGGAACACAAGCAGGGGGTGTGGGAGAGGGAGAAGCAGGCTTCCCTCTGAGCAGGGGGCTTGATGCGGGGCTCGATCCCAGGACCCTGGGACCACGACCTGAACTGAAAGTAGACGCTTAATGACTGAGCCACCCCCAGGCACCCCTCTACCTGTACTGCCTGGAAAATGCCTCCGTTGTAATGTCAAGTAGTACAAAATAAAGCCGAGCAGTCTTGCATATTTACACCGGGGCCTTAGTTATGCAAAAATATGGATAGGTAAAACACTAGTAGAAAATATAATAGAACGGCAGCAGCGGTGTCTCTTTATGTTGAGGCTGTAAATGTTTCCTTTCGCTTTTCTTTCTTCTAAATTTCATGTACTAAATGAGACCTATTTATCATGAAACTGAAATCTGGAAAAAAAAATCCTAGCCTTATTCTGCAATTTATACCACACATTTTTGCCTGAAAAATCCCATCACATGCAATTAATAGTCTTCAACCTTGAGGGTATGTGTCAGCTGGGAAGCTTTTAAATTTTTCAGGGACTGTGAAGTCTGGCATGCAGAGCTGATGTGCAGCCAAGGTTGAGGACCATTGAGCTGATGGTTGCCACAGACTTTCTCATTCATCTGGGTATCTCTCCTGCGACGTCCATGACAAACAGGGCTCTGGACTAGAATCACTGAAGCTGAAGGGAGTGTCTGCAGCCACCCGCTACTATGAATAGTGGATAACAGAGTGTGGGTCTCCTGGGTGCATCCATTTGAACAGGATTCCCCACTGAGGTTTCCATGTCACTTACTAGCTTAATGGGAACTGGAAAATAGTCGAAGTTAATTCTTAACGCAATATTCATTCAATTTCATTTTTCAGAAAAGCGCAGATCTCACAGCACTCTGGAAATGGGAAAGGATTTGTGAAATAAAATATATATGGGGCACTACAGGTTGGGGTTCACCTCTTCAGATGACTGATATTAACCAATAGATCACTCATGACAACTTTTTTTCTTTTTAAAGCTTTTATTTATCTGAGAGAGAGCGAGAGCACAAGCAGGGGGAACAGTAGAGCGAAAGGGAGAAGCAGGCTCCCCGCTGGGCACAAAGCCCGACTCAGGGCTCAATCCCAGCACCCTGGGATCATGACCTGAGCTGAAGGCTTAACCAACTGAACCATCCAGGTGCCCCAACCATGACAACTTTTAAGCTGAATATTCAGGAAGGCATCTGTCTTTTTAGCTAAATGTGTGTGGGAGTGGGTGGACGGCAAGGTGGCAGTGGTAGTGATGGTGACCAGGATCTGAAACTGTAATATGGGAAGTGACACAAATTCCTCAAGGCTTGGACTGCAGTAAAGGTAAGAGACGTAAATCAACATAATGGAGATTCTGATCTAAAAGTAAGATCGGGGCGCCTGGGTGGCTCGGTGGGTTAACGATCTGCCTTAAGCTCAGGTCATGATCCCAGGATCCCGGGATCAAGACCTGCATTGGGCTCCCTGCTCAGTGGGGAGCCTGCTTCTCCCTCTTCTGCTTCCCCTACTTGTGCTCTGCCTCTTTCTCTCTGTCAAATAATTAAAATCTTAAAAAAAAATAAATAAAAGTAAGATCATTGTTTATGTAAAGTCTTCTCTCTTAATTATCATCTCCATAGGAAAAGAGAATATTTCCAGATTCTAGAGGCTATCATAAATGAATAGTCCCCCCAATCCAGGCATCCAGACAAGCAAATTCATTTTCAGTTGAGTGAACAGGAGACACAGATGGGGTGTCCCTCAGCCACTGTTCCCCTGTACAGAAGTTGCCCGTGGTCAGCCCAGCAGCTGCAGTCACATGGGCCTTCCTGGCTATGGTTGATGAGACTAGCAATGGGTTGAGCAGAGTCTCCATCCTGAGAGTTCTGAATTGGGATTGTGAGATGTTAGGGAGTCATTCCAGCAGGTCAGTGAACAGAGGACCCGTAAACCAGGGAGTGAGGGCAACTGTAGTGGGTCATGTGCACACATAAGCAGTGATTGCCCATTTGCTGAGACGAACAGAGTGGATAATATGAGGGAACTTGAGCAAGGGAGGCTGACTGCTGGCTTCATGGTCCAGTCCTACGTGGATCCCAGCTCTGCTTGATGTCCTTGGATTCCACTAGCCATCTCGAGAGCCTTCCATAAGAGCCTTTTTGCTTCAACTAGTTTGAAGTGATGTCTTTACCTTGTGACCCAGAAAGCCTTGACTAGCAAAGTACATAACCTGACCAGTAATTAACACTGAGAAAGAAATGTAAATGGAAGCAACATTAAGAACGTATTAGTCATTTCTCTCTGCTGAAAATTTTAGAGCAGTCATTCTTAGCTTTTGGGGAGTGGTAGCAGTTAGAATTCTTTAAGAAGCTGATGGAAGTTACGGACCTTCTCTTTAGGGGAAAAAAACCCCACATTTTGCATATGATCTGTGTACCACAGGGTAAATACTTAGGTAATCAGTGTTTTGATTTGAGCCTTAATAAATGTACATAGGTACCTGTCATTCTCATTGTGTCACCCCTTTAGGTTATGAGCTTCTTTCTAAAGGAGGAAACCAGTTTTCTCTATAAATTTTAGTTCCTTTAACTTGATGGCTCAATCAGAATTACTCAATGAAGTTATTACCATCTGCTAAATCATGGGATATATATGGTATCAAAATACTTTTTCATAATTTTAAAATACTTTTTTGAATGCAAGTCATGATCTGTACACCAAACATAAAGTCTTATTAAGGTGGATTAAGGGTACTTCACATTGAAATCAAACACCCTCTTCTGTAGGCCAGGCTTTTCTTCCCTCTATTGAACTTGTAATTTATCGAAGGGCCCAAGTAGCTACAAGTCAGACTGTATTTGAATCCAGTCTCTACTACTTACCACATAACCTTGGGCAAGTTCTCTAGTCCTTTGAGACTAAATTTCCTCATTGGCAAATGAGGTCAACAGCGGTATCTAATCATACGGTTTTTTTGAGGTTTTAGTAAGATATTCCATTTAAAGCACTTGGGAAAATGCCTAGCACAAGATAATAAATATTAATTTATTATCTAGATGAACTGACATAGAAATTGAGTCACAATATACTGTGAACTCGCTTCTCTTGCAAGGCCTTTTCTCCTGACTTGTCCTGCATACTTACACTGATTGAGTAAGGGCCAGGACTGAGTCAGGGTCGAGGTCCATTCAAGGCTGTACTCTTTGTGAAACTCCCTCCCTCTCTTAGACAGAACGAGTGACCCCTTCGGGCTTCCCTGGGTATTCCTCCTCACTGAACTGGAATCCACTGTGTAGCTGGGTTCCATCTCCAGACTCTGAGACAGGGACTGTATTATTCTCCTCCTCTGTATCCCATAAGACAATTTGTTGAATAAATACATGAGTAAAGAAGCACAGTAAAGAGACAGTAGGGAAGGAGACTCCTGCCCTCTCCCTCTCATTGATCAGAGCCTGAGAGAAAGCAAAGGAAGAGGTTACAGAAGTGAAGAGGTTGGTGTGAGAATAAAAAGGATCCTACAAACTTAGGGAAAGACTGATAGTTCTGTAGCCATGGTAACAAGGAGCCACCAAGAACTGGTTTGAAGTCTCTTCAATCTATCCGTGACAACTAGCTGAAGTGAACATGCTTTTGCAAACCAACTGGTGTTGGCTCTTGCTTATGAAAATCAGCCAATAAATTAGGATGGACCCGCTCCAATAAAAATGCACCCGAGCACCAGCCAATCCACAGGTCTCACCCGAGCAACCACACTTCCACCGATGATGTCAACCCACTCACACTTCTGAAAGCGCGCCAATCCATGAATTCCACACTTCTCGAAAACCCTACATGAGATCAGCAGTCTGCTCTGTTTCTGGAGACCATGCCTGACAAACACATTTCTCCCTTACTGGAGCCAGCAATGCGTTCAGTTTTGTCCTTTTATTTTAGATATTGGGAAACAGTCTCATCATCCTTTCCCAATTCTGATGTAGACAATTTTTGTATTTAGATAAATTTCATGTAACATAATTCACAATCTTAAACATTTTAGTGTACAATTCAGTGATTTTTAGTAATAGTCACACTGCTGTGCAACCATCATCCCTGTTCAATTCCAGAATATTTCCTTTATCCTAAAAGGAAGCTTTGAATTCCCAATTGCCCTTCTCTTCACCACCTGCCAACCACTAGTCCACTTTCTGTCTCTGCAGGCTTGCCTATTCTTGACACATCAGATGAATGGAATCATACAGCATGTGGCCTTTTGGGTCTGGCTTCTTTTACTTCAGCATGTTTCAAGGTTCATCCATGTTGGAGGATGGATCCATACTTCATTCTTTTTTATGGCCAAATAATATTCCACTGTACAGACAGAATACATAGTTTTTTTTATCCATTCTTCTGTAAACGGATACTTGGGTTGTTTCTACCTTTTGGCTATTGTGAATAATGCTGCTGTGAACACTGGTGTACAAATATCTGTTTGTGAGCATCTGTTTTCAATTGGCTGACAATTTTTTTTCAGGACTTTGACTACATCACCCTAGGGGTACCTGGCTGCCTCGGTGAGAGGAACTTGCGACTCTTGATCTCGGGGTTGTGAGTTTGAGCCCCACCCTGGGTGTGGAGATTACTTTAAAATAAAATCTGAAAAATAAATAAATAAATAATAAACCAACCCACCACCCTAATGCCTTCTAGCCTCCATGACTTTTTAAAAATTTCTTTTATTATTCAAAAAAACTTCCATTTTTTTATTTAGCTAACTCTGTGCTTGTACCTTCAACATTTTCACGACAACTTCCTGCTCCTCAGTAAGGAAAGCATGCTTGATCCCGTCATGAGCAAACTTAGCACACATGGAACCACCACATGTCCTGCTGACGTGTTTTTTCATTTTAGACAACGTCCTAAGAACTGTAGGTCTCACAGCATGAAGTCCTCGAACTGGCTTGGGCACACACCCTGTGCGGATTCTGGTGCTTTCCCAACCTTCTAGGTATAAAGTTACATGATTCTACTACCAAGGGTTTGGGACAGCCTAGTTTTGCTAAAGGCTGTATCATAGGACAGCCTACGATAGCACGTCAAATGTGGGGTCATCCTGAATGCCTACAGATGCCATCCCTGGAAGAGGAAAAAGCTCCATGATCTCTGACGAGAAATCAGCCAGTAAGTTTACTGAAGATCCATTTTATGTGATGAGTTGCTTGTCCAGAACAGGCAAATCCAGATACTGGGAGTAGATTGGTGGTTGGCAGGGTTAGGAGGAAGAAGGAATGAGAAATAACTGCTCACGGGCATGGAGTTTTCTTTTTGGAGTGATAAAAATGTTTAAAAAAGAAAGTAGTAAGGATGATTGCATAGCTCTGTGAATGTATCAAAATCCCCCAAATTGTCCATTTTAACAGGATAAATTATGTCTTGAGCTGCTGTAGAAAAATCTAAATTTGGATGTCTCAAAGGCATCTCAAAATCAATGTCCCCAACATCAAATTCTTGTTCTTTAATATCAAACGCTGTCTTCTTCCTGTGCTCTCTAGAGCTCAGTGAGTGGACCACCGTTCATCTCCTTACACAATAGAAACCCTGGGTCTTGCTTGCCACCTTGTTACTCCCTGCCCCCGATATTTAGTCCATCCCTGAATCCTGTCAATTTTACCTCCTCAACGGCTCTGTAATTTTTCCATCGGCCCCTATCTTTAACAGTCCATCGCAAAGCCACCAGCTCTCGTTAACGACCCCTTTTATCTGGCTTCCCCGTGTGCGCGCGCTCGCCCTCTTCAATTTGCCAGCCCCGCGGCAGCTGGATCGCTCAACAGACCAGGCACGTACTAAGTACATCAGCAAAGCAGGTCACTTACGAATTGAGGCAAAATTTCTTGGAAAATTTTGATATTCTGTATCAGTTAGGGTATGACATCTCTGTAAGTAACAGAAAGCCCAGCTCACGCTTGCTGAGATGGGGGAAAACATATTATCTCACCTGAGAAGTCCAGAGTTAGGTCGGCTCTAAGGTTAAGTTCAGCCATGTCTTGAGGCGCCTATCTTTTCCATACTGCCATTCTGCGGCCTCGCCTCAGGGACGTAAGGGGGCTGCCAGCAGCAAATAGGCAGCATGCTCCCCTAGTCACATCTGGTGATAGAAGGAAAATCTCCCTCAAGGATAAGTTCCTTCCTGAGCTTGCATTAGGCAAATTTAAGTTATCGGCCTATCTGTAGACCAGGGGAAGGCCAAACACTCATCGGCATGGGCTGATTCAGGTCCACCTGTGGGCTGGACGGACAGCTGAATCAAATTTGAGAATCCGCTGAGGAAGCGGAAGGCGGGGATGGGCACTTACCCTGGGTCCAGTAATACGGCTCTTCTTTTCGGCAAGACACGAAATACAGGGAAGAGGCCCTAATATACTGCAGAAAGAGGAAGCTAACTTTAGCAAAATACCATTTACAGCATGAGGTTTCCCCCTTCATATTTCAATATTCAAAACTCAAAGGCATTTTCTGTCATCTGGCACAAACGAGAAATTTAACAATTTATCTGTAACTCAGTAAAGAGCTTTCCAATTTTTCTTACCGCATTACAATAAAGTCAAATGTAAAGATTATCATATGGGATCAAGTGTAGATTATTCTTTTTCCAGTTATAAAATATATTGAGCCTGATGGCCGAGGTTCACTAACCACAGGGGTAAATACAAGTCAAACACTTCCCTTCTGGGCTCTACGCATTTAAGCAATATATACCACACGTCCACAATTGTGCCAGTCAGCCTTAAGTGAAACGAAAACATATCTGAGGCACAGTTATGGGATAAGCTGAAAGACCTGAAACCATTCTTTCAGCTAATAGACCTAGATATATTATAGGTAACTGAATTCTAAAAACCCGCTGTATTAAAAATCAAGTGCATTTAACCCAGAGATAAGGGCTTCCAGGTGTAATCTTTCTAAAAATGAGGTTATTAGTTGACAGTACGTACAAATCACTAGCAAGCGTTCCCCTACCTATGTGCGGTTGGTAGCTCGTGGAAGTCTATGGTAGCAGCTCTCTTCCCCAGGCAGCCAGGATCTACAGCTGGTCACTTAAAGAGAACAGTCGGTTAGAGCAGGCAATCACAAAATTATAATAGAAATCCTTAAAATGTTATTTTTAATTAAAAACATACAAGTCTATTCATCCATCATTCCTTTGATATCGGGCTAAAAGGCCTTTTCTTGGAGTGGGGTCTATGGATGGGGGCAGTACGTAAGCCATGCGTTACCACGAGCAATAGTGCCGTCAATTTTAGTTTCAGTGGAGTGAGGACTCAAGACACCTGTGGAGAAAACGGAGGGCAGAATTCCGCTGGATTTTGACAACCCTTTTCTCCACCCAAACTTACAGGTTTGTTTCACCCATACCTAATTCCACAGCAGTTTTTCTTGAGACGTGATACAGACCTACCTTTAGAGATAAGTCCTGATATCCGATAGGTCTTTGTCAGGTCTTCCCAAGCATTCAACTTATTTTCATAGAGACCACAACCCTCTTCACGCTCCTCTTCATCTGCTTTGGGTAATATTGAATTAAATTATGTAATTACGAAGTACAACTTGCATAAACAAGTTTGGGAACAAATGACTGACTTCTGGAAAGCATACAACTCAGGAAGAAGTGATTAGCCCATCAGGGACTAGCCTACTTATTAGTCGTAAAAATTGCGTGGGCCTCAGCCTTCGGAATGTTTTCCACACAGAACAGAGATGGTTCAAAGGTCTGAGCCGCAGGAAGGCGGAGTCGGTTTTAGAAACAGAAAATCTAAATTCAGAAACAGCATTTAAATTTATATGAAGTTATGAACTCTTTTGGGAGGAATGCTAATGAATAGGATTTGAGCAAACCTTTCTTTACAGAGCTTCCGGTAGGGCCAGCAAGGCTTCTCTGGGGGAGGGCATAATGTGTGAGCCTGCTGTTGGAGGTGTTCAGGGTCACTGGGTCTGCTCTTGGTGAATGCTCCAAAATATTAAAATATCTCTCCTTGAAGGCAAGAAAGGAACTGTTCCTCATTTATGTTTAAGAAAATATTGAAGTCTAGCTTTTGGCTTTCAGCTCAGAGGAGGCCAAGGTGTAACTGTCTGTGGTTGTCCCGAATCTGGGTTCACCCAACATCAGCCGCCTCCGCCATGCTGCCTAAGTTTGACCCCAGTGAGATCAAAGTTGCATACGTGAGGGGAACCAGTGGGCAAGTTGAGTCCACGTCTGTCCTGGCACGATCGGCTCCCTGGGTCTTTCTCCAAAAAATGTTGGTGATGACATCACCAAGGCAACAGGTGATTGGAAGGGTCTGAGGATTACCGTGAAACTGATGTGCAGAACAGACAGGCCTGGATTGAAGTGGTACCTTCTGCCCCTGCCCAGATTATCAAAGCCCTCAAGGAACCACCGAGAGACAGAAAGAAGCAGAAAAAACACTAAGCACAGTGGAAATAGTACTTTTGATGTGATTGTCAATGCTGCCCAACAGATGCGGCACCGCTCTTTTGAGCCAGAGAACTCTCTGGAACCACCCAGTCCGTGGGCTGCAACGTTGATGGCCGCCCCCCTCATGATATCACAGATGATATCAACAGTGGTGCAGTGGAATGCCCAGCTCGTTAAAAACTAGAAAGGAAAATATTTCAATAAAGAATCATCTGACAACCAAAAAAAAAAAAAAATCGAAATCTAAAGTAGCCTTACTATGGGTCAGATTACTAAGGATAATAAAATTCTCCAAGAGAACCAATTTGCTAATCACTAGGGGGAGAGCGATCCTGTTTCCTAGTGCCCTCTTGTGATAAAACAGCAGGTCTACAGCTTTAAGAGTCAGGTGTCTGAAAGATCCTCATCCCCTTCATTAATGGTTGGACCGCACACTAAGAACTAGCCACCAAAATGAAAAAAGCAGTGGGGCTTGAGGGTGGGCCACGGGATTAGAAGTATTTCCTCCCCACCCCCTAAGGACCTAAAATGAAATTGTATTATTTTAGAAGTAAAAACAACAAAACACCACCACGATTTACCACCAGTTAGTTAATAATAAGCAGAACCACTTTAAAGTTTTGGACGGAACGACATATAGCCTTAACATGAGGACCATCTTTTAGTAATTCTTTTTTTTTTTTTAAGATTTTATTTTTAAGTAATCTCTACACCCAATGTGGAGCTTGAACTCACAACCCAGAGATCAAGAGTCGTATATTCTACCAACTGAACCGGCCAGGCATCCCCCTCTTCTAGTATTCTTCCTGAATTCAGAGGAAAGACCAGTAATTCTTACTAAGTTTTCCTATTGTTTTGTCTCACGCTGCTTAAGAACTTTAAAAATAACAAAGACTAATAAGCAAGGCAAATCCTCAGCTGCTTTCCTAACCAGCATGTAGGAAGCCCAATGTATTATGGAATCTCTAAAGGGCAGTGCTGAATGGGGTTAAGATCATGAACTCTGGAGCCAAATGCCATTTACTAGCCAGAGACCTTGGGACAGTCACTTAGCCTGTCTGTGCCTCGATTTCCACATCTGTGAAATGGTGGTAATATTACTTACCTGTTTAGAGAACTAAATGACTTCATGTGTAATCAATCAGTTATACGTAAACTGCTTGTAACAGTGCCTGACATGTAGTAGCTTCTATACATTTAATAAATAAATGCAAATTTAAAAAACATTGGTGAGTTTACTAAGTATATATTAAGAATAGTTTTTGTGGAGGCACCTGGCTGTCTCAGTTCGTAGAGTGTGACACTCTCTTATTCAACATTCTGACCCTTCGGGATCTTTATTAATAATAATTTCTACTTAGCCTAGAGAAGTTAAACCTATGCTTAATGAGATATATACGTAGGGACAAGTCATCTAAATTTCTAAAAAGATGGTGTTTGGAAAAGGTTATGACAAAGACCTCTGATAATGTCATGTGCCATCCCCATTAATAAAGAGAAGTTCTTCCTGAACCCGTCTTCCCCAATGTGGAGCTAGCGAGGACCCCAGGCATAAACGGACATGTGTGACTTTAGAATATGAACCTGAATTCTTAGATGCTCTTCCCTTCAAAAGGTGGAGCATAATCCCCTTCCCCTTGAGTATGAGAAAGACTTAGTGACTTTCTTGTAAGAAATAAAATGAAGGGATGCTTGGGTGGCTCAATCAATTAAGTGTCTGCCTTCAGCTCAGGTCATAATCTCGAGGTCCTGACGTCGAACCCTGCACCGGGCTCCCTGCTCAGCGGAGAGTCTTCTTGTCCCTCTCCCTCTGTCCCTCCCTCATGCTTGTGCATGCTCTCTCTCAAATAAATAAATAAAATCTTTAAAAATAAATAAATAAAATGAAGTGGAGTGATGGTGATAACTTCAGAGACAAGGTCCTTCCTCGCTTGGATCTGAAGGAAGCTGAGGGAAGCCAGCTGCCAGGTCACGAGGACACCCAACAGCCCAGCGGAGAGGCTCACATGGTATAGAATGGAGACCTCCTGCCAACAGCGCTGTGAGGCAGTCATCTTGTAAGTGGACCAGCCAACCCCAGTCAAATCTTCAGAGGACTGCAGGTCTGACTGACTGCTGGAGAGAAACATGAGGCACACTGAGCCAGAACCACCAGCTGAGCCACTCCTAGATTCGATCTGCAGAAACCATGTAAGATAATGAATGTTCACTGTATTAAGCTGCTACCTTTTGCGGTAATTTTCTACACAGAGCAAATAACTATTCTAGTGTGTGTTCATGGATGAATAAGAGAGCAGTGTGAAGTACGCTTTCTAGACCCGATACTATCCAACTGGCGATCTATCATCTTGACCCAAGAGCTATTGCTGCCTTGCAGTAAGATGCTGTGATAAAATGGTTTCTTTCTTCTTCCTGCCCAGTTGCTACTTTCTATGTCCCAAGTATGTCAGGGTTTGTCCTACCCCTTAGCATAATTGCCCAGGATGTCTGTGACGAAGTCTGAGTTACAGTCTCAGCAAGACAGAGACTGTTAGTAAGGGAACACCTGCTACGGAGAAGCCCCCAAGGGTGAAGTTTGCACAGTACAGTGTCTGGGCTTTGGTTCTTTGTCCTAAAGGGTCAGAAATGGTATTTTTCAGAATGTTCAGAACTCACAGACTAAATTGACAGACTTGGGGGCCGAACTATACAAACTAAATTCACACAAGGCTAACGTATAAATGAGAAAGCTTCTCTGAATTTGCTATGCGTAGAATGGAATTCTGGCGCTCTCATCCAGAGTCCCTCCCTTTCCTGAATGATAGCCTGGAGGTCATACTAGCAAATCAGAAAGTGGTTCAGTTAAGCTTGTAATTAGAGCCCAAAGTGGGGAGTCTCAAGGTATGCTCTTCCCAAGCCACAGCAAGTCTTGATAAACTGATACTACCTGAAGAAGAGAACATTTCTGGTCACTAAACTGCTCACATCTTGGATTCAGCACCTCCCCTCCACGGATAACACTGCACTTACACTGTCATATTCTGTTTCTCCAAATTCTTGGCAAATCGACTATTTCTGTTCACATTTTCTTTCCTCAGTGAGTTAGTATCACTTAAAAACCACAGTGTACCTAGGAAACACTGGGGCTCACCTCACCACATGCTGACTTAATTAGTTTAAATCTCTGGGGGTATCTTATTACCATGTCCTTGGAGGTGTCTCACTGCTGTGTTCACATATTACCTGTATAATTTGGAACAGAGGACATTTATTAGCATATCAGAGCTTGTCCAGAGATAATATTTTGGAATTGGCATAACCTCTGAAAGGCAGTTTTGTAATTTCTGATCTTTTATCTAGAAAATTTCCATGATCAACAAAATCCTAAATTGAGATTACCAAGGGCAGAAAATTGAATAAATAACAGTTATCAAAAATGGGACATTTATGTGATGTTACCTTTTTTTCAATCCACCACATGTAGTAGTAGTCTTCTAACCTGAGTCTTGAGTGTTCTTACCAAAATTGAATCATTCAAATTTGGAACAAAGGCTAATTTGTACCTGTCAGTTTCAGAACTTCAAAAATTGTTTTTACTATATAATTAAATATTTAATTTCAAGAAAAAGTATTTTAGTATTGAATGTCTTAGTATTAATCAACAGCTACTGATTCAAAAATCGAAAAGTATGTTCCATCAAATATATGCATTTGAATTATTAAACCTTAGAATTATGATAAAATCCTCAATATGTTGCCATTATGTAATTAGATAAATTAGATAAATTATAACAACATCACCAGTCATTAGTTGTGTGCCAAAATCATTTCATAAATTTATAAATATATCAAAATCTCTTTTAGTTTCATTGTCTCCAGAAACCCAGGACCACTCAATGGTCATTTACTTGTCATTTTCATCAGAGATCATTCTTACTAGTTTTGTATGCTACTGAATACATCTTTCCCTAATTATTTCTGTTTTACTAAAATGAAAATAAAATTTTTTTTCTTGGAAACAAAATTAAGTCAAATTAATTCAACAGCTGCTGAAATCTCACCTGAAATTTTAAACAGCTCCAAAGCCACAAAAGGAGAAGACAAACACATTAGCTTTAATATAGCTAGTATGCAATAAAAATGAAAAGATCTACTATGGGAATGTTAACACAAGTACAGAAATCGATTAAAGTATGTTCACTAAAAGTCCTGTCATTAGCATTTTTATTTAGTACAATATATGCTAGAATATAAATACATAACAATATGTCCTTTCTTATCACAAGGAGTCTTTTATACAACTAAAATCCATGGCCAACATTTTATATGGCAAAAGAAAAATAAACCGAACCTGTAAATTCTCAGAAAGGACCAAGGATATAGGAAAATAATGCATTTTATATAAATTATAGAGGACAGTTACAGTGAAAATCCATTACCTTCCTCTCTGACTCAATTTAACAAAATAAAGTCAACATGTATTATCCCGGGAACTGCTAAGAGTGCATGAACACTGTGGCCCTTTCAAAAGACAGTGGTCAAAGACAAACTGTTATCTCCATGTCATATATTGTTCTTAGTTCTTAACTGGAGTTGAGCTTCCTTTCATAGTCTTCTTTAGGTGGTGGTAGTTTGGCAAGATTTTCATCAGGAAATCCAGCTGTAGTGTCTGGGGCTAAAAAGATAAGATAATTAAGGACTGACAAGCAGAAGGCAAAGTTAAGAGTATCAGGCAGAGATAATTACCACCAGGCCAGGGAAATATAGGTGATTTTCACTGGCTTATTTCTGCTTACCTGTTTGTTTTGTTTTTGTTTTTTTTTAATTTACAATGAATATATGTTAAGTTTGGTAATAAGAAAAAGCTGAAAGATTTTACATGTAAAAATATACATGACTCAGTTTTCAACCCAGCTTTTGTATACTTTACCCTGGCCTCCAAAGTTAAACAGTTCTGATCACAGACAGCAACATAAGTAGAAACCTGGAGCACCCAGCTTTCTGCAGGACCTACACAGCACGCAGCTGCAGTCCTCATCAGCTCTTTACCCTTCCGCATCAGCTTTGCCCAAACTTCCCTCACTGTGAAACTCAGGAGGGGCACTCCTGACAAATACGGAGTTTTAGACCCTTGCCCTTGACACTGGGGAACCCTTCTTTTAATAAGGACCTCTACACATGATCACTGTGATCACTGAAACGTGGAAAACAGTATGTGTTGAACTTCAGATGTTCCTACTTAATTCTAATCTCCCTTAACCCAATTAGTTTCTCCCTCTTCAATCATCTTTGCTGTTATACAGAAAGAGAGTAAAAAGAAAAACTGGATTTGTTCTTATTGCCTTTTAGTCTATAGAAGTCATACTTGCTTGTAACAGTAATAAAAGCCAAAAGTTAGAGAAACAGAATAACCCAAAGAGAACTGGAGTTTTAATTTCTGATAAATATGGCTAAGAATCAGATGCAAAGTGGTAAATATCTTGAAAAATATTTTCTTTTGGGGGAGGGGAGAGAGGCTGGGTAACTAAAGCACTATATTCTGGGCCAGACAATGAGGCTTAAAACAACAATCAGAATGTCCAAAGAAAGCTCCAGATGCCCTATTTATCTCCTAAATGAAACCCTAAATACATATTCTTCATTATTCTTGGTTCTCACGAGGAGGAGAAGATAATTTCTCATAAGCCAGGGAAATACCCAAAGCCATTTGCATATTCACAAACTGTGTTTATTTTCAGAAAAGTCGTCTATGTTGGTAAACTAATAGATGGATCCAAGCTGGCTGTCCAATATAAATTTGGTAGGGTCATTCCTTACCCTGAAGGATTAATATTTTAAGACTGAATCAACAGTTTATAAAGTTTGATGACGCATCCTCAGTGAAAACACGTAAGACTAGGAATAACATTTCTGGATTTTCTTTTCTATCAATTTGTCCTTGTCATCTTTGTATATATTTTTGATAATAACTTAAAAGACTGAATAATTTCATTGCAAATAAATTCTAACTTTAGGAATGTTTTTCTGATGTTTTATTTTAACCATTTGCTTTTTAAATGGCAGACCGCTGCCCCATTGAAACAATTATGTGGTATTTTGGGGAAAATCAGCAGCCCGAGAAGAACTTTTTTTTTGAAGTATAATTAACAATGTTATATTAGTTTCAAGTGTATAACATATTGACTCAACAATTCTATACATTATTCAGTCCTCACCATGATAAATGTAGTCGCCGTCAGCAGCCACACACTATTATTACAATATTACTGACTACATTCCCTGTGCTGTACTTTTCATCTCTGTGACTTATTTTATAATAACTGGAAGTCTGTACCTCTTAATCCTTTTTATCTGTTTTACCCATCCCCTCCACCCACCTCCCTGTGGCAACCACCAGTTTGTTCTCTGTATTTAAGTCTTTGTTTCTTTTAGAAAGAACTCTTTTTAAAGAAAGGGTCTAGTACCTGTGGTCGCTCCGTCTGCACCCGACGAAGGCAGTCTGCACCATAGATCACCGTATTCTCAGGGATGACTTCAAACGTATTTAGGTTGCAGCAAGCCCCAATGATGCAACCACTTGTCAATATCACGTTTCTGCCCACATATGCTGCAGTAAAAACATAGAAAGAAATGCAATTTAAGACAAATGAGTAAAATGTTAACTTTTTTCTAGAATGACTTCAGTATTAAATTGCAAACTAGCCTTAAGAAAAAAATTAAAGGAAATATTTCAGTTCAGAGTTTGTAAAGCATACAGGCAGGCGCCTGACTAGTATTAAATGGATTAAACCAGAGCTTTGCTGACATGTGACCCTGGGCAAGTCACTGTAAATTCTATGAGCAAGTTTATCTATAAGATGGAAAGACTGACCTACTTAATAGTTTGTTGCAATGTAAAGGAATAAGTGAGATATTAAATGTAAAGTGCCTAGCACAGGTTTGACACATAGTAAGTATATAATAAATAGAAAATAACAATGATAGTAATAACTGGTAATCCACATTAAAATAAAAACCGTTAGGTAGATTAACAAAAAGTCTAATTTTATTATTTAAAAAAAGAAACGTTTTCTTTCATGCCAATCAGGACCAAAGGTAAATCATTATTCTATTTTTTTAAAAAATCATTATTCTGAAGTTGTCTCATTGTTCAGGTTCTTTCTGGACTGCAGTGGGACACGCTCTTGGAGCTCTTTCCAGTAGTGGTGATGACCTTACATGACCTCCTGCCTAGCTCCATTTATAAGTAGCTTCCATTTGTCCTGACTGGCTACGGTAAAGCAGTCCTGAAATTAAAGAAAGCAAATTGCTAGAGAAAATGATTTTTTTCTTTAATTCTGCAGTTACATTAATCAACTAAATTATCAGACATTAGTATTTAACAGAAATCTTTTTCAAATTTTTCATCTGAATATTATGATTTAATTCAATCCTGATTTAAATGTACGCAGCTGAATTTTTTTTTTAAAGGGGGGGGAGGGCCAGAGGGAGAGGGAGAGAGAGAATCTTAAGCAGGCTCCACGCCCAGCCTGGAGCCTGACACGGGGCTCAATTTCACAACCCTGAGATCATAATCTGAGACAAAATCAAGAGTCAGATGCTTAACCAACTGAGCCACCCAGGCAGACCCACGGCTGAATTTTTAATTCAATGTATTAAACACATTATTAAGTTCCTTAAAGGCAAAGAATTCGTCTCATGACTATTTTAGTCCGCTTTCAACCATACGTTCCTTCCACTTTGCCACGGTTTCTACTTAGATTGTTTTCCAGGACACAATAAAGAGAAAGGAGGTAATCACTTTTCGCAATAAAATTCCAAATATAGCTTACCTTTTGATTCAATAACATTATTATCTCCCATTTTCATGGCTTGGGAATCTGTGAGCCAGACTTAAGTAAACACTGTAAATGTGTTCATCTTTTCTTCCCTCCACTAATTCACTATATCCTTTTTTTTTTTTTAAGACTTTATTTATTTATTTGTCAGAGAGAGAGCGAGCACAAGCGGGGGAGGGGGGGCAGCAGGCAGGGGGGGAAGCGGCTCCCACTGAGCAAGGACTGATGTGGGACTCTATCCCAGGACCCTGGGATCATGATCTGAGCTGAAGGCAGACACTTAACCCACTGAGCCACCTAGGTGTCCCTAATTCACTATATCCTTATCCTGCACTGAGGCAGAGGACAAAGGCATGGGAAGGGCCACGCAGCCCCAGTCTGGCCAGAACTTCTTGCTCAGTGCAGCCTGAAAGTAAAGTTTTAATCTCTGAATACGAGTATCTCTAAGCAGATATAAATGCCTTCTATATTTTTTTAAAGAAATGAGCATCTTTTACCCCAATTCTATGAATAACGTATTTTCATGATTGTCTTCAGAAAATTAAAATTACTTATCACCAAATCACTTAAAGCTAACATGTTAACAGTTTGATATATCTTTATATAAACACATATAATTCCCTTTATATAACTGGGAATCAAACTCTATAAAATCAAACTGTATAAACTTTCACCGCTCACTTTATTTGGTTCAATTAAATTTGCAAGCAACCATTATTCCATACCATTAAAATCTTTAAAAACATAGTTTAAAATGACTGCTAGTGGCTCTATAGTGTGCTTATAGCTTAACTTATTTAAATATTTTGCTATTGTTAAACATTAGATTTTTTTTCCTCCAAGTTTTCTTATCATAAAATAACGTTTTGCTGACACCGTGAAAATATTTTACTATCTTTTTAGAGTACAAAAATCAAGCATAAGAACTGGTAGCACTCGGGGGGAAAAAACAAAGAATGAAATATTTCCATGCCCATCCACCATTTCTTTGCATTAGACAACATACTGTTAACCTAAACTATACAGGAATCAAACGGACAGAGCTGTGGTTCTTAAATCAGAATAGAAGCCAGGATTCCTGTTTCTATGTCTACTGCCACTCAGTCACTGCTACCTGTCAACAAGTTGTAGCAACAGGAGCAAGATGGTACCTAAAGATATGTCTGTGTGTGCATGAATGCAACCTTATAATATATTTGATATATTTGATAGCTAAAACATGACAATTTCTATGGAATAGATTTGGATACTAAAGACAGCTGGGAAGAAGAGTTTACTTAAATTATTGTAAAGGATACAACAGCCAACTTCAAACACATTATTGGTGCCAATGATCATAGGTTTCGGTTCTGGATCTTCAGTATCAGGGGTGATATTATCAGGGTGACTATAAAAAAAAGAGACAAATCATCAAAGTCAATAATGCAATAAGCAATTCTCTTGTTTTAGAATTCGGGTTCATTCTTGCAATTTTATCTCCATCAAGCTTACTATATGTAACTACATGAGTAATTTCTTAGCCCAAGTGAATTCTTTATCCTCTGTGCTGAAGAACTGATTCTGAGTTGAAAGAGAACTACTGAAATGTAAAGAAGCCATAGGCAGATGCCTAAAGAAGTCATAGATCAGCTTTCCTTTGCTTATTATTAAAGCCCAAAGCCGAGAGGGCCTTTCCTAGGACAAGGTAAAAATGTTGCTGGCTATCATTTTTAGCTTGTTAAATTGGAATCAAAATCATGCCTGGCTTGAAAAATTTCCATTCCTAATAACCATTTGAGATTGTGAAATGCAAACAGATATCCACATCAAATAATTATTTTATGTTGTTAGGTAGTTTGAAATATTTGGAACATAAAATGTTTGTGGTCTAAGAGGAAGCCATTTTTTAAATGGAGCTTTATCTCTGACAGTTGAGTTACTACAGAATATAGCTGCTGTCAACTGACTTACACTAAAGGTGCCAAAATAGATTTTAAAAAGAAACTGCTTAATATAGTAAGAAACTCCCAAATTCTAAGTAAGCGTTAAGACAAATCAATCTCTTTATCACATTTAAATATTTTCCCAAGGTCTTTCTTACAAATTCCATACATTGTTGCTATAAATTAGGTATAAGCTTGAATTTCCTGCCAAATTTTATCTAGAAAGCTTTACAAACGCTTATGAAAATTTCATAGGTATGACAGTCTAGTTCACTAAGATCATGTACATGTTTAACATTTTATTATTTCTTTAATTTTCAAAGTTAAAAATTGCCTCTATACCCCCCAAATTTTCAAATACAATTCTGGGCGCTACCCCCACAAAGCATGATGAAAATATACATCAGAGTCAGGTTCATGTGTCTGGGCCTCAGTAATAACATTTCAGCCAGAACGGACACATCCAATCTAAAGGTTCTCTTCAGGGTGGTCAGCACAGCACTTGGTCTCTGGAGTCTGGAAATGTTTGCTTAAGGCACAGAAGAGGTAGTGACACGTAAGGGGAAGGTTATCAGACCCAGAGGAGGGGATTCTAGTCAGCCACCGATGAGTCCTCTCCCCTTGGACAAGTCTCATTACCCATCGGTCTCTGGTTTCCTCATTTACTAATTACTTGTGTTGAAAAGATCCTTAATGTTTCTCTAGTTCTAGAATCGTGGGCTTTCCAGATGTCTGTTGTAAAAGGTTCCTACAGACAGCTGAAATTAATAAAAGCACAACCTGTGGTACTTAGTTCAGAGTCTCTGTAAGTCTTACTCACGCATTTATGATAAGCGCCTGTTCTTCTATGAGGTTACCTTCACCAATCACGATCGGCCCGGCTTCGGCAATAATTCGTGCTTTAGGGTGGATCACCGTCCTAGGTCCTGTTAAAAATAGGATGAAACGGGATTACTGGTGGAGGCTCAGCTTGCAATAGGAGGGGAAGATGACCGAGGGGGGCTGAGGCTATTGGGAGGCACACTTCCTACAGTGTGTGCCAGGCACCACACTAGGCACTCTACAGACGCTATCTCCTCGCTGCTATCCACAGCAGTCACTGCCAAATCTCAAGCCAAGGTGAGTGGAGACAGCACAGGCTCTGGAGCCAGATAGCCCTGGCTCACCGACTATCTGGAAGCCTCTGTTATCTCAGCAGTGAAATGGGGGTGGTGAGAATACCAGTCTCGCAGAGTCGTTGTATGGATTAGATGAGATAATGTTTGTAGACACAGTATTCTGGCACATTGTTGGCAAGAAAAATTAATTCCCTTCCTTGCTTTGCTTTCCCTCATAAAAGTGAGGCTCTCTTATGATGCTGGTGCGTTCTCACACTAGTGAACCACGTAAGGCTTTCTTATGCTAGCGTACTAGAGTTAGTCTTTTTATTAAGCGGCTAAGAGGAAAGACGGGTGGAATGGGAGACAGGAAATACAGAAACTAACCTTATCTTTGTTACTTTGTCACCATCCCTACAAAAAGCCTCACCATCGGAGGGAGGCAGAGCTTCTGTTGTATCTGGTCTAAGATACGATTTTAACCAGGTAAGGGTTGAAAAAGCTTACAGGGAGGCGGTGGAAGGAGTCAAATGTGATTACTGGAGTCCTAAGGCTCTGGAATAGGCCGACTGAGGCAATGACTCCCATCTCAAATTGAAGGGAGCAAGAAGGGGTCTACCACATCCATTTCACCATCAGGGTGGAGAAGGCACTGCACTGCTTAAACAGTGCCACGATTCTGGAGCTAACACATTCCTTCCCCTCGTTCTTAAGTTCCTGAAGGCCTAGTGTTTTGGTGATAATGAAACCACTCACTAGAAAATACCACCTCACTTTCGCCACTCCCTGCAGCACCGGCCCCACCCATCCACCCCCAACGCCAAGGCTATTTTTATTGGTAAACAAGCACACGCGAGGTAACCGGACTCTGGAAGTAAGAGAGGGTGGGTAGAAAGGTTGACAGAAGGTCCGGGGAGGCAGTCAGGAGGATGACACTGTCCATGTCATTCAGTAGTCGATTGTGTAAATTAATTGATTCAATAATCATTATCTGCTTGTGACAGGCAAGACGCAGTGTTGTATGTCACAGGGAAACAAAAGGGAACACAAGCTACTTTTGCCCTTTTGAGCCTGCGTATCTTCTTTATCTTGAAAACTGGAAATACTTAACATACTCACACACAAATGTATTAAAATAAATAAGGAGGTGTTCCTGGTGCCTAGAGAATTGGAAGGAACCTCCATGCAGGTCTATTTTTCCCCTAACAATGAAGAGCCGGGGACTCATAAGGAGGGTGGGGCCCGAGACAGGATGCACGGTCAAAGGACCGCACAGTCTGATAAGAAACAACACGAGAGAGGCTTTGTTATTTCTGTCACCTCTGGCTCCCCAAATCCTCAGCTGCCAAAGTAAAATTTCCCTGGCAATTTCTCCTATTCAGGGTAGAAGACGGGATCTCTCAGATCTCTGGGAAGGTTCTCAAGTAAACATGTGTGCCTTTTTTTTCTTTGTTAAAAAAAAATGCATACATTTATAAAAGTATTATGTGCCCATTATAAAAATTCAAACAAAGCCAAAAGCGAAAGATCCTCTCTTTATGCTAATCCTAATCCCTAGAGGTAACTATTCTTAAAAGTTTGGGGTATATTATTCCAGACTTGAGTTCTACTGTATACTTAAGACCTGTAAATGTCACTGTATATAAAATATATTTCATCATAAAGTTATAGAACAAATAGAATTTGAAGGTGGAAAAATATGGATTAAAGGTACAGTTTTTTTTAAAAATCAAGGAATAGTACTTGTTATTCTGCAGTTTGCTTTATTCACCTGAAAAATCATGCCGATTTTTTCATATAAGTACATTTAGCTGGCTATTCAATGGTTGAATAGTATTTCATATCATATTAACATACCATAATTTATTTAACCAAACCCTTAATGATGGGCATTTAGATGTTATCACATTTGGGGGAGAAGTGCTAAATAATACTGAAACAAACACTGGATTCCTTTGAAATGAGAAATTTCTTAGAGGTCTTCCAGCTGTGTGAACCAATTTAAGTCTGTAGTTTGCACAATACCAGATTTGCATTTTACTCTAAAATGTTCTATGATAGGGACGCCTGGGTGGTTCAGTCGGTTAACCGGTTAAACGTCTGCCTCCAGCTCAGGTCATGAATCCAGGGTCCTGGGATAGAGCCCCGTATCAGGCTCTCTGCTCAGTGGGGAGTATGCTTTTCCCTCTCCTTCAGCCCCTCCCCCCAATGCTGCTCTCTCTCGCTCTGCTTTCTCTCTCTTTCAAATAAATACATAAAATCTTAAAAATAAAAGAAAATGTTTTATGATAAAAGGGACAGATCATTCAATTTTAGGTTCTTTGTAATTAAAACCCTGCCGGCACCCCACCCCTTGTCTACAAAGTCCAGACTCTGGCCTCCACCACGTAAACGCTATATGCTTCATCTCTCAAATGCCTGTTCTCTCATCTATAAAAAGATGAGATCTAGAGCAACCTACTTCACTGTGTTGAAGTGTGGATTATACGAAATAATGTCTGAAAGGGAGATCACAGGGTCTGGCCCATAGTTGTTAAAAATGGGAGGTTGTGACACTATCTGACACCAAAAGCTATTTGTGTAACTATCATAATAAGCAAAACAACTCCTTCTGGTCTGAGAAACAAAAAAAGAGTCCACTTTATTCCTCTACTCAGATTATTAGGGTGGTAACTCCTTTTAACCAGCAGGGAGAAATTTACATATTACTGTAAAATAGTAAAAGCAAGTAAACAAATATTTTCCGCACTAGCGTCAGAATCTTAGACGGGGAAGAGATCATCATGCTGTGACAGAGAGCAGATCCTCTGCCACTGCCAGACAAGAAGCCAGAGGCACGAGATGTTCTGCTGGTCCTCAAGCTGTAGCTTTTGACAACAAGCAGACTTGCAAGAAGCTACCTGAGAATGGACTAGTACGACAAGGTTATCACTGAACCCTGTCTTTAAAAATTGCTCTAAAGTGTAGCTTTGAAAACAACTGATATTTCCATTTTCCCCTTTCAAAAACGATATAATTACTACATGGTAAATATACAAACACAAATTTAAGAATTTTTTTTTTTAATTTATGTGACAGAGAGACAGCCAGCGAGAGAGGGAACACAGCAGGGGAATGGGAGAGGAAGAAGCAGCCTCCCAGCAGAGGAGCCCGAGGTGGGACTCGATCCCGGAACACCGGGATCACGCCCTGAGCCGAAGGCAGATGCTTAACGACTGCGCTACCCAGGTGCCCCTACAAACACAAATTTAAAAAAAATTTTTTAAATGAAATTTTAAAAAACAAAGACATGATCCCCATGTCTTACACAATTTTTAAATATAATGTCTGAGCTATTTTAACCAGGCATTTTATGGTTGTTATTATCATTTTTATGATTATTAATAAGTTAGCTAGAAGATAACTGGGAAACTCCTGGTTAGAAATCTGGGCGCCCTGAGATAGAAAGCCAGGTCACCAGCCTGGATGAGACCTGTACTTAAGACAGCACCTCCACCTGCTGGCAGCACTGCCAAACTACAAGTCCTCGTGTTTTAGGGCGGAAAGACCATAATCGGTCAAGTATCAACTTTGAATTGTGAAGTAACAACAAAAGTCATGGGTGGTAATAAACTGAACAGTTCCTCTAAATCTCTCGTAGGTCTTTTGGGGCAGAGACTAGAGAAGTCAGTACACAGGTACTTCGGCATGTGACTGCTAAGATTTTGGTTTGGACAGCTTGCTAAAGGGACATTCCGTTGCAGGTGTGCGGTCCGCAGTGTGGGCTTTTGTCTCTGCACGGTTTTGTGCTGGAGGATGGCACCAGAGAGCCCCGGAGTCCAAGGGCTATTCCAAGTCCTGGGCGGCCGCAGAGACTAAAATGTGGGCACAGACTGCTCCACTCTTCTACATGCGAGAAGCACTTTTACCTAGAATGGGTCTGATTTCAAACCAAGTTTAAGGGTCTTGAGGTTAAAATGCTTTAAAAACAAAAACCTGTCACCATGGAAAGATTTTTTTTAAAGGTGTGAACTTTCTTGGAGCTCTCACTGGCAGGGTAGTTTGTATATTTTCTTACCAAATGTGCTGAAACTCTATTTGGCTTATCTCCTTGTTTGGATAAATGTGTCTAGAGTTGGAGTTGCCTTACCGGCTGATGAATTATTTTTCTAAATGGTTGGCTGGGCTTGATGCAACAGAGCCAGAAAGGCATTCCTCGCATCAAATTTCCATTCCCCTCATTTGGTAAAGGACATTTTTCCTGTCTATCTTTGCCACAGAAAGCAATCTTTGTGCACATTTTCATATGTCAATAAATAGTTCAAAAAGCCACAAGCTTTTTCCTTTGAAAATTAAAACAATTCTTTTGACCTGGAAGCTGAAGTACCTGTAAGAACTGCTTTATATTTGATGAATTTCAAGTCAAAGCCACTGTTCTTCCTTATTGAAAAAGATTTCCATGGTAAAGGGAAGCTTTTGACCTGTATTAAAAACTTTAATGGAGAGAAAGAATAAGTGGGACAAAGGACTTCCATCTCAAAGTTTTACCACCGTGTAGAGTTCTGCCTTCCTACCGCAATTTCCCAACCAAGCCCTGTCCTAAGACCAGGAGACTGACTTTCACCCTATAATGGGACTATAGAACTGTGATTAGAAGACTTCCTGAAATGTTTTTCAGCTTTCAAAGCAAAATTTAAGGAAATAATCCATGGCCCAAGAATCAAGACAGCCTAATTACAAACAGGCTTGATACTATGAAACCTTGCTTACCCACATTGTAATTAACAAGAGAGCTGTTATTTTTCCCAAGGTCTGTTTCCTGGCAGCCTCTAATGAAAGGGGTCAGGCTCCAGCAGAGTCTCAAGTCAGAGAGTTTCTGCTTAAGGACAATACTTCAAAGCTTCAGACCAGTTTCTTTGATAAACCAAATACCTGGTTTTCTAGGAGAATAGAATTTTTTTCTCTAGGAGAATAGATCTGGTTTAAAGTTCTACTACACCACCGAAACATAGAAAAGGAAAAAATTACTTTCCTTCCAAAACATTTTCAGAATGGAATAATTTGGTAAGAGTGTAACCAACTAGGGGACGGAAAGTTATGCATAACATCCTATGAAAAATCCATTAATTCAACTACACTTAAGTTTACTGCTATTTAATCCAGAAAAATAGAGCTTTTTAAGTGTTCAAATCTCCCTATCCATAGCGTAAGAGAAAAAACTTTATTCTGGTAAATTAAGCAAAAATAACAACAACAACAACAAAAAACAACAACAAAAGCCATAAATTGAAAAACAAAACAAAACATGGTGGAGAGAGTGAGTTTTAATTAAATAACTTATCTCTACTCTACCAGTTGATTTAACTTCCTATCTCCCTGGAGCTTTTTAATCTGATGTATTACATCAGAAAAATGAATTAGTAGTAATCAAAAGATTTCACATTTAGGTATATTGAGGGGGCAGAGGGAGAGGGAGAGGGAGTGGCAGAGAGAGCATCTTAGGCAGTCTCCATGGTCAGGGCACCCAGCACAGAGCCGGATGTGGGACTTGGTCTCATGACCCTGAGATTATGACCTGAGGCAAAATCAGGAGTCAGACATTTAACTGAGCCACCCAGGCGCCCTGATTAGAGATATCTTACACAAATAAAATAATGACAGAAATAGTTATCTAAATACCAATTCTGGACAGTTTCCGTACTTACATATACAGTTAAGAAACACACACAAAACAAAAAACCAAACAGAACAAAAGGTAAGAAACACATAATGAAAATGAAAAATTGTGAAAGACCAAACAAGTAACTATATCACTTCTGAATCTTTTCCTTAATTTTAAAAATTGAGATGTTTCTGTAAAGTATTTTAGCAAATTAAAAAAAAGGGGCCAAAAATAAACATAACAAAAATTAATTTAGATCCATTCTATGATAAGCTTCAAATCACTAGTTAAAAAATTATGACTTCTTATGCTATAAACTATCATTGAAAATCTGTGTTGAACTGTCATTGTACATTTTTATCACACAGCCGTGTACTATCGGGCAGAGGAAAAACCTATATGGAAAGTAGATTTAAACACTGTATTTCCTTACATAACTTCAACACTTAGGGAAGGTTGGTTGATAATAAGGATAAAGAAAGGAGAGGAGCATACAGTAGTGAAAGACAGCAGGAGAAACAGGAAAGTGAGCGCAGACTCCTGATACCCAGTGGTCCACCTCTCTTTTTCATAGGAAAAAGACATTCCTGNNCCTATTCTACAAAAGCTTCTATAAGTAACGAGTTTTTTCCAAATCAGAAAGACACATATACACAAACATGTATATAGACCTTGGTACGTTTATGCCAGCAGAAGTATCTACACTATCCATGTATCTGCTATACAGTAGGTATAATATACTTAGTTTAGAATGCAGAAGAAGTAGAAATGAAAGGGAATATTTGTGTAATTAGCAACATTATTTTAGTCTTACTTTCCTTCTAATTATAGAATACCTTGTCAGCTAATGAGATTCCTCGAATCATGATGAAAACCATAAAAATACCAGATTAAAAATGCAGAACAGCACTTTGATAAACACGTGGCCATCATAATTTCTCCTCACAGAAAGTCTGCAAGCTGTTTAGTAATTAACAAAGAGTTAACATAGCACTGAACAGAAACTGTGTCATCTTCTAAACTTTGAAATTCTGTCAATTTAAAATAATTAAATAAATACAACCTGGCAAATTCCTAATGATGTCCCATAACAATGGCACAATCTTTACTTGTTCTCTAAGATGTGATGCCTAAATTGGTTGGAGGCTTAGACTTAATAAAATTCACAATTTTTTTTCCTATTAAAGATACTGTCAGTATAAGGGAACAGGGCATATTTTCTCTCTGACAGCTCTACTCGGGTAACATGCAGCTGCTAGTAAGGACGGTCTCATGTTAATAAAGCTACAAGGGCATGATATGCAGCGAAAACATATAAAAGAACGAGTGGCTAAAATGTAAGCTTGGGAGAACATAATCATGTCCATACAAGCAAGCTGCCACCTGTTAAACTGTTCACTTGATTTCAACGTTGGATCTCACCTCTAGCAAGGCTATACAATGTTAAGATTTAATGGTGCGATTAGCTAGTGTTAGGATTTGGGCAATGACTTTCACAAATATTCTCTTATTGAATCCTTCAAAAACCTATGAGGTAGGCACTCCTATTTTGCATGTCACAAAAACTGTTAATTGCCACTCAATCTCCATGCTTCCCTCTTCCCTGGTAACAGAAACCTACCGGACGGAGTGGGGGAAGCAATGCGCCCAGTTCAAACTACGATCTCCCAGCCTTCCCTGCAGTTATATGTGTCCATGACATTAAATCCAAGGCATCAGACATACAATGAGAAATTGTGTGGAAGTTTCAGGAAGACTATTTAAAGGAAGCTGACTCAACTGGGAGGTACACCCTTTTGTCTCCACTCTTCCCTTTTCTTATCCAAGATCACTCTTGGTGCTTTAGCTATCGGATTCTGGCCTACAAGGCTGGAGCTCCTGGACGATCAACTACCTAGCCCTCAATTGCCCAACTCTATACTTATTTATATAAAAGAATAAACCCTGCATACTAAGTCACCACTATATGCAGCTGAACCTAATTCTAATACACATTCACCCCCAGATGGGGAAAATGAAGGTTGGTGAGGTTAAGTAGTAGAATCAGGGTGGGGGCGCCTGGGTGGCACAGCGGTTAAGCGTCTGCCTTCGGCTCAGGGCGTGATCCCGGCGTTATGGGATCGAGCCCCACATCAGGCTCCTCCGCTGTGAGCCTGCTTCTTCCTCTCCCACTCCCCTTGCTTGTGTTCCCTCTCTCGCTGGCTGTCTCTATCTCTGTCAAATAAATAAATAAAATCTTTAAAAAAAAAAAAAAAAAGAATCAGGGTGTATCAGCAGGTAAAGAGCAAGGATGCAACCCAGGTCTGTAAGACTCCATGGTCCACACTCTTAATGGTAGTATGTAAGCTCCATGAAGGCAGTACGTTTGTCTGCTGTGTTCATTGCTGTGTCCCTAGTGCTAGCATAGTGCCTGGCACATAGTAGGAACACAACTGATGTTTCTCAAATAAATGAATGACTTTATTATATTGCCTCATTAGTTTATCAGATAGAAGTTTTAAATATAGAGTCCATCAGGGCACCTGGCTGGCTCAGTGGGTGGAGCATGCGACTCGATCTCAGGGTTGTTTTTTTTTTTTAAGATTTTATTTATTTATGTGACAGAGAGACAGCCAGCGAGAGAGGGAACACAGCAGGGGGAGTGGGAAAGGAAGAAGCAGACTCCCAGCGGAGGACACCGATGTGGGACTCGATCCCAGAACGCCGGGATCACACCCTGAGCCGAAGGCAGACGCTTAACAACTGCGCTACCCAGGCGCCCCGATCTCAGGGTTTTGAGTTCGAGCCCCACGTTGGCTGTAGAGACTACTTAAAAATAAAATCTTAAAAAAGTGTCCATCAGACTTAATTCTTTTAGAAATATTAAACGCTTATACGAAAAATACATTATTTGGTCAATAAAATTAGGACATCAGTGAAACAAATATATAAAACCTAATTAACTGTAAAGCACAGAAGTAAATTAAATTACATCAATTTTTGAGAAACAACATTAATAAACTATTTCCTTACCTATGGTTACATCACCCCGGATTTCACTTTCTACACACACAACTGCTCCAGGAGCAATCTTCACACTGTAGAAAGAAAAAGGTAATATTCACTATGGGTACATTTTAAAAAATATTGTTATAGAAGCTATCTTGACACTGTGGCGAGAAAAAGGTTTAAAAAATGGATTAGAACAATTGTAAGAGAATAAGGTATTTAATATATTTTAAAATTCTCTGGAGGCATACTATCCATTAGCTAAAATTAATAATGATACTTTATTAAAAAGCTTGAGGGAGTGCCTGGGTAGGTCAGTCGGTTAAGCAATTGACTCTTGGTTTCTGCTCAGGTCAGAATCTCAAGGTCATGGGACTGAGCCCCGTGTCAGGCTGTGCTCAGTGGGGGGTCTGCTTGAAATTCTCTCTCTCCCTCTGCACCCACCCCCTGTGCACATCCTCTCTCTCTCTCTAAAATAAATAAATAAATCTTTTTAAAAATAATAAAAATAAAATGCTTGAGGAAAGAGGCTTTGTATTCTTTTAACATCAGCACTGTTTCCAAATAAGATAAAGCTGAATACAACCTAACTATCCATTAGCAAGGGACTGGTTAATAAACTGTGGTACACCACAGTCTAATACACAGTCATCAAAAAGAAAGAATAATCCTGTATGTAAAGATGTGGAACAATTTCCAAGCTATATTAAGTCAAAAAAAGTCAAAGCCAGAAAATGGATGGTATATAATACACTGTTATTTCTGTAACAAAGAAAAAAAGGATGTACATTCAAAATACTTAACAATCAGCAAGGTAGTATTGATACAGAAATCAATGTAGAGATTAAAAATTTACAAAGATTCCTATTTATTCTCTAACTATGTGTTATAAAACTGCTTATCGAGTGATATAAATTGGAGTCCTAATTGTCCCCAAATTACTAACTTCCAAATAATTTACTGATGCTTTTTGATGTTCTGTGATGTCCTGTCTGACCCAGCGAAATCTAGCTAAATTCTGACTTAGCTGAGCCACGAGCTGACGTGCAGAACTGTACCAAATGACTTCCCCCTTAAACTGATAATCGTTTGGTAACTTGTTCTCATGAAGTAAAGAATTTTTTCTTAGGAGTAATGATATTATTCATGGTGTTAAATGTGCACTCATCTATAAAATAGCAGCAATACCATGTGAGCTATTTTGATTTTATAATCCTATTTGGGTTTTTCAAAATTTTGATTGCTAGTTGTTCACGGCAAGATACAGAAATACAGTAATTTTGAGGCGCCTGAGTGGCTTAGTCGGTTAAGTCTTGGACTCTTGATCTCAGCTCAGGTCTTGATCTCAGGATCGTGAGTTCAAACCCCCCATTAGGCTCCATGCTGGGTGTGGAGCCCACTTAAAAAAAAATGAAAGAAAGAAATACAGTAATTTTGTATATTGACTTTGTTTCCTACCTTGCTAAATCCACTCAGTTCACATAGATTCTCTGGGATTTCTCACAAAAAGAATTTGTTGTCTGTGAATAGGGACAGTTTCATTTCTTCTTTTCCAATCCGTATGTATATTATTTCTTTTTCTTGCTTTACTGCCCTGGCTAAGACTCTCAGTACGATATTTAATATCCTTAATCTGTTCTGGCTCCATAAGATCAACAAAACCTACCAAACTATCTTCCTAAGCATGAATGATGCATTTTAAATAAATTATTAAAACCTGGTATGTAAAACAGTTGAAACTTCCTTTTTTTTTTTTTTTTTTTTTTAGATTTTATTTATTTATTCGACAGAGATAGAGACAGCCAGCGAGAGAGGGAACACAAGCAGGGGGAGTGGGAGAGGAAGAAGCAGGCTCATAGCAGAGGAGCCTGATGTGGGGCTTGATCCCATAACGCCGGGATCACGCCCTGAGCCGAAGGCAGATGCTTAACCGCTGTGCCACCCAGGCGCCCCCAGTTGAAACTTTCTTGACCAAAATGTTAATGCTTTGGTTTATAAATTTTCTAAAAAACTTGTTTGTTTCTTATTTTAGCAAATGTTTTTCAACCAGTAAGAACCATAAATGTAGAGTATAATGATTCACTCACATCAATATTATTTTTTAAGTTCTATAAGTATTCATGTATGAAAATACTTGCTTATTTTTAACTTATAGTTGATAGTATAAAAATGGTACTTTCTATTTGTTTTTCATGTCTTTTTTGGGACATTTCTTTGGCAAAAAAATTGTTATTGCCAGGTCTTCTTTTTTTCCCAAATGTTTTACTGTGAGACAGGTTCCTGTTTTTATATTTGTCCTCCTTGATGAATGCAAATTTTCATTATCTGTAACATGAACTTGTATAGGACATGCTTGCCATTCTAGCAAAATATATGTGATTAGCACATTAAATTTCTCTAACTTTTTTTTTTTTTTTAAAGATTTTATTTATTTATTCGACAGAGATAGAGACAGCCAGCGAGAGAGGGAACACAAGCAGGGGGAGTGGGAGAGGAAGAAGCAGGCTCATAGCGGAGGAGCCTGACGTGGGGCTCGATCCCATAACGCCGGGATCACGCCCTGAGCTGAAGGCAGACGCTTAACCGCTGTGCCACCCAGGCGCCCCTAAATTTCTCTAACTTTTGAGCATCATTTACAACTGCTGCAATTAATACAGCTGCACTAGTGTATAACTGAATATTTGTATTTGCTTGAATATTTCCAAACTAACTCTGGAGGAACAGACAAGGTACTAATAATATTCATCACCTTCAGAGAGAGGAGCTGGAGAGCAGGGACACAATGGTAGACGGAAACTTTTTCACTACATGCTCATTTTTTATTACATGCCCACAAATGCACCGCCTATTCAATATATAAATAAAACAAAACAAAAAAGATAAAATTTTCTTAACACCAGGTGATAAGGGGGTCCTGGATTCATTTCCATAATCAGGGTGAAACTTTATCCCCATTTCCTTAAAAAGGCTCCCTCAAATCATGATCCCTATATGCCCTCCCCCACTTAAACTTTATTTATTTTACCTAAAAATACTTTCTTGTAACTCTTAAGTATCATTTAATTAATTTTAGACTTCTTAGTTTCCTTTTAAGACCAGGTGTTTTTTGGGTTTTTTTTTAAGATTTATTTATTTATTTGAGAGAGAGAGAGAGAGCAGGAGGGACAGAGGGAGAGAGAATCTGAAGCAGACTCCACCCTTGAGCCCGATGCAGGACTTGTTCTCACAACCCTGGGATCACGATGTGAACCAAAACCAAGGGTCCGATGCTTAACCCACTATGCCACCCAGGTGTCCCCAAACCAACTTTTTTGTTCTTTAAATCATTGTTCCCATTGCTTCAACAACTATCCTTTTTAACCAAGGATAAAATTATTACTCATTAGTATTTTTCATTACTTTCAACCTTCAAATACCCAGCTATCACAAATATAATCCTATTACGCCATATTCACAATGGCATTGGTCACAATATTTCTAAATCACTGTCTATAACTGTTCTGTGTCATATTGCATCCAGGATGCTTGATACTGTACTAGCAGAAACATGACACAAGTCAATGTGTAAGAAATAAAAGGCTGTATTATGAAAGAAATATGAATACTTGAAATAGTCAGTATAATCATATTCTGGTCCATTTCTTATATTAGTTTGTTCAAGGAAATGAGGTGTTTTTGCTTTTCTATTTATGATGGCAATCAAACGATGATGCACCTATAATTGAACTAAGACACTTGGGCACTTTTGTGGACAATATCAGGGCACTTCTTGGAAAATATTGTACCAATATGCATCAGGAAACATCAACATAGTCACAATGTTCGACCGCAGACATCTATTCCTGGAGTTCTAACATCAAGAATTCCATAGGAGGAACATATATGCAGAATTTGGAAATGTTATTTAGAATAATGAAACTGTAAAAGGGGAGGAGTAATGAAATAAAATATAACCATCAACTTACTGGAATACTATATACTCTGTAACAATAAAAAAAAAAAAACGAGATAAAACTACCTTTTATAGAAAAAGTTTGCTCCTCCCTGTGACACTGCACTCGAGACATTAGGCCTAGAAGCAGGTAATGATAGTCAGAGCCACAGTGAGCCCACCAGCTCCCCTTCCAATTGTTTAGTTCTCATTCTTAATAATGGGCAGAGAGCCAGAGATTATCAGATAAACCTGGAAAGCCTCCAACTAAAAAGGAAAAAAGCAAAACAAAGAGGAAAAAAATAGTTTGAGGAAACACAGACAATTCAGGCAGTAAAAGAAAGCGTAAAAAAAAAAAAGCAACTTTATAATTCAGAGAAATAAGAGCCACTACTGCATAAAACGAGACAGAAGTCTATGAAAAAGGAATAAAGTCTAAGAAAGAGCTCCTAGAGATGAAAAACATGACCAAAATTTGAAATCACTAGGAGCGTGGTTAAAAAAAAGAGGTCTTCCAGAAAGTAGAACAAAATGGGGAGGAAAAAAAAAAAGAAAGAAAGAAAATAGGACAGAAAAAATGGGAAAATTAGAGAATCCAAATAAAAGAAATCTCAAGGGACGCCTGGTTGGTGCAGTCGATTGAGCGTCCAACTCTTGGGTCAGCTTAGTTCCTGATCTCATGGGTCCTGGGATAGAGCCCTGCACTGCATTGGGCTCCAGCTCAGCGGGGAGTCTGCTTCTCTCTCTCCCTCCCTCTGCCCTCCTCCAAGGGAAAAAAAAGAAAAAAAATTAAATTTCTCTTCAAAAGGAGAAAATAATTTGTGGAAAAAAACTATTAAGGAATAATACAAGAAAATTTCCCACAATGAAAGGACATTAATCTCAACTCTAAAAGGATGAAAATGCAAAGGACGCCAGGCCAAGTCACATCATCTTAAGATTTCTGAAAGCCATGCTAAAGATCCCTACCGTTTTCAGAACTAAAAAACCAAAACCAAAATCAAAGTCACAGAGAGGGATTAAAATCATCAGAATGCCATCAGCGTCCTCCATAGTAATACTGGAGGCTAGAAGACCAGAACACAATCCCTACAAAATGCTAAGTGAAAACGATGTTCAAACTAGAGCTACCTATCCAGCCAGACTAGCAATCAAGTATGGAAGAATAAAGACATTTTCAAACTTGCAAGAACTTAAAAAAAAAAAAAAATCTCCTAAGTACTCTTTATTAGGAAGCTGCCGAAGGATGTACTAAGCTAAATGAAAGAAAGCCAACAAACAAGGTAGATTCTAGAAACAGAGGCCCCAGTGTCTGAGGACAGAGGAAGATTATCAGGACAAGAGCCATGCATCAGCCTCATAGAGCAAAGATGAGAGAGGGTTTCAAGGGGAAGATCTCCAAGAAAAAAAGAAGAGGAGGATGATGACGACGATGACAGATTATGTGATGATTACTACATATTTGGTATATCTGTCAGAAGATCTGAAAATCATCAGTACACAGAAAAGTAAGGATATGAAAAAAATGAACTTATTTTGTTAAATTTTAGATTAATTCAGGTTGAGGGTCCACAGAAAATTCAAGGGAAAGGACCAGTAAGAAAGTGAAAACACAGAGCTCATGAGAGTTCTAGACCAGAAATAAAGCTCTGAGAGTCAGTAGGGTACAAACTCTTTAACATGTCTCTCCATCATTCACATTCCAGAATCTTCCTAAATATTCCCTAACACAAGTGCAAAGTAACACCAAAAATATTTTTCTTAAATCATACGAACTTCCCTACTGAGAGGGAAAACTAAAAAAAAGAGACATACACAACTTTTTCTCCTACAAATTTCAGTAAACAAACCTTTCTACCACTGAGAATTTTCAAAGCTCTAAGTAAAAAGAATATATACCAAACAAAAACTAATAATCCCTGAGTCTGTCTCTAAGAAATATTTGTGAGATCAGACACAGCTACATATGTTTCCATCATTTTGACATACAGTGACTTTCTACAAGGCACAAGTTAAGGAAATTCTAGAAGTGATGCATCTGGATTATGTGTCCGACTCTGCTGCATCACAGAAAAAATATAATCTTTCTACCAAGTACATGAAAAACTTCAGTACCATGGAACAGAAAGCAGAAAATGGTCCGACCTTCTCATCTCACAGATGAGGAAATTGAAGCCCAGACACTAGAAATTTCCTTAAGTAGTTTGTCCCTGGGGCATCATTATCCGAACACCATTTTTTTTCTTTTAGTTTGAAAGTTTCCTGGAAACATCCTGACATATTGGATATTTTTCCTGTGAGAGCTGAATGATGCTGTCCTTGAACACATCACCATTTGTAAATGCTATTCCTCTGATGCTTTTCATTTAGAGTGGGTGTGTGTTACAATAATGCAATTTTATTAAGGCCCTGATCAAATAAACTAGGCTTTATAACACGCTTTTTGTTTTAGATCTTATTTCCAGGTTTCCATTTCCTCAGCCTCTCTCTCACTATGATTTTTTAGGAAAAGAGCATTATCTAACATTTAACTTGTCTTAGACAAGTGGCGAGAAGAGCGATTCCCAAGAATCCCTCAGTCCAATGCTTAAGGGAGAGGACCCAGGTAGAGTTTGTGACCCGATCAGCATACTTCTCCCTGAGGCATAAAATAATTAAATTCACCACTAGACCAACTAAAACATGGTCCAAACATCTCCGTGCAGACTCCACTGAACCTCGGAGTGGTGGGGCTGGCGGGCTCAGATAGCTGGGAGGAAAAGTCTTAGCCGAGGACCTACTAAAATAACAAGGCAACAATATCATCTCCACTGTACACTACTATACACTGTACACTATTTTCATAGTAGGTCTGGTCCTCTGTAGCTTATGAAAAAAGATTACAGTTACCTGCCTCCATAGAAGAAAACCCTAAATTTTAATTCATTACAACAGAACCAAGGTTTGTCGGTTTTCCTGTTCAAAGAAGAGTCGGTAGAGGGTGCTCAACGCAGCTGTTTTCGAAAATCGTTAACGTAAGCACTTCTCCCATCCAAGTCTTTGCTTTCCACCACCAGTTCCCAGCAGTGAAGACTGCTGAAGAGGCCACCACTGCGGTCCTCACGTTTGCAAAGGAGCTTATCCACGCCGAGCGGAACGTCTCACACAGTTCTGGTCCAGGCGCAGCCCCCTCTAGACGAGCAACAGCGACGCGTTTACACAAATACACACCGCCCACGACGGGCAGGAGGGGGCTGGGGTGTGGCCAGCACTTCCGCGGGTGTCTCGGAACGCACGGCGGAGGATGCTGCCACAAGCCGCGGACAGTCGCACCAAACGCAGCAGGATTTGGGGGGAGCGGGGGTGTCACCCCGTGTCCCGGGGCAGTGGGCGACGACGGCGCAACGCCTCCGGAGACCCTTTCTGCGCCGGCGGCTAGCGGAGGAGGGCGGCGGGATCGAAGAACGGAAACCTTCCCGGCACCGATCCCACATCCCTTCCCAATCCTCCCTTACACCCACTTCGTCGCTTCCTTCCTCAGCGACCGCCAAGTCTGGGCTTTAAGAACCATCCAGGCCGAGTGCCCGGGATAAGACACCATCTTAGTCCCTACCTCTGGCGACCAAGAGCAGATTTTCCACTCCTGCGGAGTGTAGAAATAGGCTTTTCTTAAACAGCGGACTCACCTCTTTTGAGCCTTCTCCGCCATGGTTTGGACCCTGTCTCCAATTGGAGCGGAGATCGACACAACCGCCTGCGTCCAGCGATGATCTCTACAAGCGATTGGAGCGCCTGGCAGGATCGGGGGGGGGGGCGGGGCCTGCTGGGGCTGGTGGTTTCTCCCCCTGCTGGGTGAGGCGGCAGGTGCAAGGCAGCTTTACACGGCCGCTGGCTGATGGTTACCGCAGTCCGGGGATGGATAGACTCGGATTTAAAACAGCCGCTTAGTCCAATTCAGCACACATCATGTCGACCTCATTATACCCCACCGTTCTTTTTCAGTCTGCTTTCCGGTCTCTGCTCCTTAAGATTCCTGCCAGGCCCCTGCGCCCTTTACCGTCCAGTGTGAGCTCATCTCTTCCTGGGCGAGCTCAGCATTCCCATCAGTTAAATACCTTCCTACCTGCCGGCTTTCTCGGGCTAATATCTCTAGTTCTGTCCTCTTTAACGAGCTTCACATCTGGTTATTCCATTGCCTACTTGGCATCTCCGCTTGGATGCCTCAAAGTTGTATCAAACCTAAAACGTATAGAACAGAGCTTTTGATTTAAGCCCTCAGCTGGTGCTTTGATCTCCATCTCAGTTAAGGGATTCACCATTCACCTAGACGCTCAGGCTAGAAACTCAATAGGCATCCTAGGCTTTCTCACCTCCCTGTATATAATTCGCCGGCAAGACTCTGCCACCTTTCCAATGTAAGCTCAGCCACCACCTTCCTCTAAAGTCACACCCCCATCCCCGCCAAGCCAGTCTCCTGCCGCCAAAATCACCCTTTAAAAACCAATCCAGTTATTTTACTTCCCATTCTTTATAAAATCCAAACACCCTTCCATCGCCTAGAGATCTAGCCCCTGCCTACTTTTCTCTTCCTTAATGCCATGTTCTTCCTCTTTCTCTGATCACGCTTTCATCCTCCATGACGCCAAGCTGACTCTCTGCCCCTGACTGCTTTCACCTGCCCCGCTCCCCGCCCTGAGGGTTCAAGTCTCAGATGTCCCATCCTCTGCGTAATATTCAGGGTCAGCCAGAGAAACAGAACCACTAGGAGATACAAATTTAGAGGTTTATTGCAAGGAATTGGCTTACATGATTGTGGGGGCTGCCTAGGCAAGTCAGAAGTCTGTAGGGCAGGCTGGAACTCAATCATGAGGTGAAGCTGCTGTCTACAGATGGAATATCTTCAGGCTCTTCTCTCCTGTCCTCTATTTAAGGCTGCTACCTCTTTCACGTGTCTTCAGAGATGAAAAATGGCCAGTCAGGTTCATCACTGTAATACTCTGGGCTCAGTAGATGGACTCTACTAGCCACGAGATGGCCTGTTCTTTTCTTGGTTCTAGGCAGTGTGTCTTGTATTTCTTGTCCACACTCTGAAGAAAAGCTTCTCCTTAAATGTCCCTCTCTACACTTTACTTCCTTAAATCCTTCCTTAAACTTTAAAGTTTAACAGGTATTTACTGAGTACATAGCATATGCGCAGCACTGTTCTATGGTCTATACAGAAATAAACAAAACAAAGTTCCTCCCTTGTAGAGCTCACATCCTAGCAGCGGACAGACAAAAACTAATTGAGAAATAGATATAGAAGAGGTGGTGATAGGTACTATGAAAAAAAAGAGGAAGAAATAGCATAAGGAGGACAGCGGTGGTCGGGAGGAGGAAACTTCTTGCTCTTTGAGAACCTGCCTCCCTTCCTCATGCTCATGCCCTTGCTCCCACTGCCCAGCTGGCCAGTTATCTGGCCACAACTGGAAAATGAGATTTTTCATTAACTTAGTGAAGAAAATATGACAGCCAGATGACTGGAAAGGCAAATAATGCAGTACGTAAACTAAACAAAACGAGAACTTCTGAAAGCAATGTTTTCCGTACATTCTTAATAGAACACCAAATGCATTTTGGTTTCTATAGTGTAGTTCCCCTTATCAGAAAGCCAACTTTTATGCTGCTTTTCGCCAGTGCTTTTGTTTGCTCTTTACTCACTCAGGCCTTCCTGAGCCATATAAAAAGATCAAAGAAAGCCTGGTTGAGGTTTCTCTTACAGGAAGGCACCAGTGAAGGACTCTGGAAAGGACAGTGTCTTTGTTCCAGTTCACTATGGATTGGCTCCAGCTGTTCTTTCTCCATCCTGTATCACTTTATCAAGGGGCTGCTTTTCCTTTTGCACTTCTGTTTAATTATCTCTGCATTATGGATTCATTTTCCACCCACGCCAGGTAGGTTTAAGGGCTCATTTTGCTCTTACATCTGTGAATACCATAGTAGGTCAAAAAGCATGGATTCGTCAGTAGACATGAAGATTCAATAATTATTTGGTTGCTTTTCAGTGATTATCACTATCACTGATTATGGATTACTTGGTCATGAGTATCTTTCATAGAGTGAAATGGAACTAGAAATTGACATCATGACTCCATTGACTCAAAGTTTGGTAGTTTTACATTAAATGGGAAAAGGATAAAAATAAACTCTGGGGAGAGAGAGATGTTTAGATGCTACAGGAATTCCCCAAACAGAAACATCTGTACCCCCACCGCATGTCCTATGTGCTCTTGAACAGTCCTAATTTCATGGAATTTTATCATTTTCAATAAAATTAAATTTTATTAAATATACACCTGGTTTTTAAAAATGCCTTTGTATGGTTTCTCAGAGAAATGGAATAAGTCAAAACAAATATTGTTAGATTAGCTATAGCTTAACCTGGGGTTCAAAAATTATTGTCACTAGAGATTTGATAATGTGATTGAAATGATTTTTGTATAGCTAGTAGGTTCGATACATGAGAGACAGTCCCGGTTTTTTGTTTTAAAGATTTGTTTTATTTATTTGAGAGACAGAGAGAGTGCAGGGGGAGGGGCAGAGGGAAAGGGAAAGAGAAACACAAGCAGACTCCATGCTGAGCTCAGAGCCTGACACAGGGCTCCATCTCAAGACCCTGAGATCAGACCTGAGCCGAAACCAGGATTCGAATGCTTAACCAACTGAGCCACCCAGGCGCCCTGAGACAGTCCCTGTTTTTAAAGAAGTTTGTGGAATATCCTTTTGTAAAATGAAAATCCATTGCCAGAGGGCTACCTCCTAATAATTCACTTATTTTAGAAATTAAGATTTTTATGTATTGAGGATTTTTAAGTAAAATTCAGTTGTACCTAATAATCAGAATTTCTGAGTTTCACTAAACTGTGGTATGTGTTATTACACATTCACAACGGTTGATGGCCCTTATCTTCATTTAGGAGATGGGGTGGCGGGGCGGGGGGCAGCGTTGTAAAAAAAAGTTTCCTATTGGGAAAGATCACAAATAATAAAGCAAAACAAGTACAAAAACGAAGGTTAATTCCCGTAGGGTTAAGATTGTTGGCTTTGGAGACAGCCCGGTGGGTCCTGGGTCCCTCCCTTCCTGAGTGTCCTTGTGTATGTGAATAAATTCTCTCCAAGTTGATCTGTGAAATGGAAATAATAATGCCTATCTCATGGGGTTATTTTAAGGATTAAGTAAAGATATTTCTTATATAGGGATTATTATTATTTTTTAAATAATTTTTATTTTGTTATATTAGTCACCATACAGTGCATCCCCAGTTTCCGATGCAATGTTCCATGATTCATTATTTGCATATAACACCCAATGCACCATGCAATATGTGCCCTCCTTAATACCCATCACCGGCCTATCCCAATTCTTATATAGGGATTATTAGCACAATGTCTAGAATAAAATAAGCACTATGTAGACATTTGAATGTTTACGAAGCCTTAGGGTAGTTGCCACTTCAGACTTCCACTTCTGCTGTGTAAGGAATATGTGTTCCCCTCATTTTTCCACGGGAGGGAGGTAAAGGCTTGGCCCACTGTGTTCACTGGGGTGAGTTAGCTCAAAGAGAAGCACAGGAATGGCCCAGGCCTTGTGTGATGGAGCTGCTGACACTGGGGTGCCCACCAGTCTCTCCCAAGAAAGACATTCTCACCAACGTGTGTGTGTCAACGTGCCACGGAGCCATGATATGTACCCTGTGATGGTCAAGAAAACACAGGCCGCTTTGACTCAATTTTCCTATTCCTGACTAGTCAGTACCTATTTTCACACCTCTCCATTCAGATTTATTAATTTGGCATCAGTTAATACAAACAGGGGCACCTGGCAGACTCATTTGGGAGAGCATGTGACTCTTGTGCGTGGGGTCATGAGGTCAGGTGGAAAGAAGAACTGAGTTGTTATCATGTGAAATTTCCCAGGTCTCTGCACATCCTCAGGACATCTGCCAGCTTCTGAGGGAGGTAGTTTCCACAAACCACTGACGTGGGTCTTTTTTTTTTTTTTTTTTTTAAGATTTTATTTATTTATTTGACAGAGAGAGACAGCCAGCGAGAGAGGGAACACAGGCAGGGGGAGTGAGAGAGGAAGAAGCAGGCTCCCAGCGGAGGAACCTGATGTGGGGCTTGATCCCAGGACTCTGGGATCACACCCTGAGCCAAAGGCAGACGCTTAACGACTGAGCCCCCCAGGTGCCCCACTGATGTGGGTCTTTAACAACATGCAAAAAATCACCAACTCATAAGATCTGAAAGTGTAGTCGAGAGAATTAAGAGCACGTATAAAGATTTTCTAATTGAGTTTTCAAACACTTAGCAGAGAGAGGCATGGAATCCCCTTTCCCACTCTCTGGAATGGTTCAGGGCAGTGCAACCCAGCAAAAAGGATAGAGGTTCATCTCAATGAGGCGATGTCTAGAGAGCTCTCCTAGATCCTCGACACTGGATTACAACACTTTTCATTCAGGCAGCAAGCCACTAGTTTAAGATGTCCCCACCAGGAAACCTTCTGGAAATAAAAATTATTTAAAACCCACAGGATTGTCAGGGGTATTGTTCCCACTTGAGTGGCAGACATCAAAGAGAGGTTCCCAGGATCACTAAGGTGGGAATCAAAATTCATCTCCTGAGGGGCCCCTGGGCGCTCAGTCAGTTAAGCTCTGCCTTCGGTTCAGGTCTAGATCCCGATGTCCTGGGATCGAGCCCTGCATCTGCCTCCCTGCTCAGCAGGGTGTCTGCTTCTCCCCTCTGCTCATGCGCTCTCTCTGTGTCAAATAAATAAATAAAATCTTAAAAAAAAATTGTCTCCTGAAATAGTTGTTTTCAAATGGACTCTGGCTTTTTTTTCTCTCTCGGTTCATTCCTTCAGAAAAACAAAAGGAAAACTTTGGGGTGATAACAGTATGGCTTCTTTAGGTGATATGTGGGGTTTACCTCCATTGGATTATCCAGAATGACATCTGAAGGGACTCCTTTGTCACACTGTTCTTTTTCTTTCAGGTACCTCTTTCTGCTGGCTGGAGGGGGGGCCCTGGCCTTGGCCGCCATGGGGTCCTTCGCTCTGCTTGTCCTCATCCCCGCTCTGTGGGCCACGGTTCTGATTTGCTGGCTCCGCCCACGGGATGTGCACAGGTGGGCTTTCTTCTTTCAGATGAGCTGGCAGACGCTGTGTCACCTGGGGCTGCACTATACCGAGTACTATCTGCAAGAACGTCCTTCCATGAGGTAAAGCGGCCTGTTCACTTGCTTATACTAAACCAACCAAGGCTTGGCTTGCACCGTAGTGAAGTGGAGAGAACGTGGGTGTTGAGTTTGAATCCGAATTCTTGCATGTTGGAGCAGTGTGACCTTAAGCAAGTCATTTAACCTCTCAGCCTCAATTTCTTTTCCTAAAAAAAAAGTGGGTGCCTATGTGCATATGTGTATGTGTGTGTATAACAATACCTGTCTTGCAAGACTCTGAAGTTCGAGAGAATTAAAGTAAATGTAATTCTACGACTGTAAATAACTACCATGTGTTACCCATGGAGCACAATGCTGCCACTTTGCTGTGCTTATCATCGTGCCTGAAAAAGGCATTGACCCAGGAGTCCCCGGGCCCACAGAGGAGGTCTGCCTGCAAGTGACTGAGCACAAATTGCTCAGCTCCGAGTGGGTGGTCTAGACGCACAGCCAGGAGCCTCTCCTCCCCTTCCACAGGACAGGGAAGGTAGAAATCCACTATAAACCTTCACTACCCTCCCGTGGAAGGTGCTACGCAAGGGTTTTGCTTTCATTGACACTCAGCTGTCCCCTCCTCCCAGGAGAAGGGTAGTTACCCAGTCTAGAAAACAGAATTAGGCACTGATTACAGTCCAGAGAAGTGTTTTCAAGAGTCATGAGATCACCCAGATTAGGGGAAAACAGGTATCTCTGCGATCTTGAGGCCTGTGGTCCCTGGCTTCCTCTGTTACCACAATTGGTGTGGGTCCGTGGTCACTCGGAGAACAGCGGCTGTGACCTCTCGAGGCAGGTCACCTCTCTGATTCTACTTTGCCATTGGTTCACTCATTCTGCCATCCCTACCACACCCAGAATCCTTTTCTTTATCCTCACTGTTTTCACCAAAGACTTTAGGGTTTGCTTCTTGGAAGAAGAGGCAAGATGGCAGGCAGGTAGGGAGTGGGGAGTACTGACTGGGGTGTGGTGAATTAGGATTTCAGTAGGAAGCTGGGACCTGGTAGGGGCTGGAGGAGCAAGTTAAACAGGATCTGGCTGATGGGAAGAAGCCTCAGCCAGAGCAGAAATGCGAAGATGCCTTAGTTTGCTCTGACCGTCATAACAAAGTATCGAAGACGAGGTAGCTCGCACACAGAAACTGACTTCCTCTGGAGGCTGGAAGTTCAAGATCAAGGTGTTGGCAGGTTCAGCTTCTTCCAAGGCCTCTCTCCTTGGCTTGTAGATGGCTGTCTTTCCCTGTGTCCTCACCTGGTCTTCCCTCTGTGTGTGTCTGTGTCCTAATGTCCTCTTCTTATAAGGACACCAGTCATACTGGATTAGGGTTCACCCCAGTGACGTCATTTTAACTTACCCTATCTCCGAACACAGTCACATTCTGAGGTACTGGGGGTTAGGGCTTCAACATATGAATGGGGGGGGCACATCAGCCCACAACAGCTGGTGTACGAACAGGGATGGTTGGCATTTGGAGGCTACTTTGCTTACTGTTTGGATAAGTCAGGTGAGGAGGTCAGTTTTCCTTAAATCCTCAGACTCACAGATAGAAACTGTGGGCATGTGGAAAACAGTGCCATCTTCTCTCCACAGGACAGCGTTCCTGATTGTAGAGTGTGTCATATAATTTTCACTAATCTTCTCCATAATAACCTTGCCGGCAGGATCTTCTCTACCTTGTGACACTGAAGCAGGAGCAGTTCAGGTGATTGGTCAAGAGCACACCTCAAATTGCTAACGACTCAGTGCACACCCTGAGCCCCTAGCTTGACTCACGGTTCCTGAGCACGACTCCCAAAGCCTGGAAAATCTTACTGACAGGGACCGGTTCATATTTAAAATCTTCGCCTTCCTATAGTCTCTTCAGTACTAAATTTTTATTCCTTCTGTGGCACGTTTCTCCCAGGTCCTTGATCCTAACTGTAGAAGCCATTCTTAGAAATATTCTAACAATATTTCCCCCACAATATTCCTTGTCATTCTTTTAGTTTCCTCTCTAATGATTCATTTCCCCATTTACCTTTTGATCCTGCCCAGAGTAGCCTGTGGTGGAAATTAATGCAAGAGTCTTTGTGGGGTCACTGCAGGGCAGGACATCAGTCTCCATTTTTCAGAGCTGTTGTTCGCTGTGGGGTCATGTGTGAGGGACTGGAATGGGATGAAATAAATATGGAGCATTTTTACATTTTAAATAAATCTCTTTCAGGTTCTGCATCACTCTTTCTTCCCTCATGCTCTTGACCCAGAGGGTCACGTCCCTCTCCCTGGACATTTGCGAGGGAAAAGTGAAGGCAGCATCAAGAGGCATCAGGGAAAGAAGCTCGTTGTCTGAGCATCTGTGTAAGGCACTGCCCTATTTCAGCTACTTGCTCTTTTTCCCTGCTCTCCTCGGAGGCCCCCTGTGTTCCTTCCAGAGATTTCAGGCTCGTGTTCAAGGGTCCAGCTGTTTGTGTCCCAGGCGCTTGGTCTGGGCTCTGAGCTGGAGGGGTCTGCAGATCGTGGGCCTCGAGTGCCTAAAGGTGGTCTTGAGGAAGGTGGTGAGTGCAGGAGCAGGTCTGACCGACTGCTGGCAACTCCAGTGCGTCCAAGTCATGTGGTCCACAGCCGGGCTCTTCAAACTCACCTACTACTCCTGCTGGATCCTGGATGACGCCCTCCTCCAGGCCGCGGGCTTTGGACCTGGGTTTGGTCAGAGCCCTGGTGAGGAGGGCTACATTCCTGATGCGGACATCTGGACACTGGAGACCACCCACAGGGTATCCCTGTTCACGAGAAAGTGGAACCAAAGCACAGCGCGGTGGCTCAGACGCCTTGTATTCCAGCAGGGCGGGGCCTGGCCACTGCTGCGGACGTTCGCCTTCTCGGCCTGGTGGCATGGACTCCATCCAGGACAGGTGTTTGGTTTCCTCTGCTGGGCTCTGATGGTGGAAGCTGATTACCTGATTCACACCTTTGCCAGCATGTTCATCAGGTCCTGGCCAATGCAGCTGCTCTATAGAATGCTCACCTGGGCCCACACCCAGCTCATCATTGCTTATGTAATGCTGGCCGTGGAGGCCAGGAGCCTCTCCTCCCTCTGGCTGCTGTGTAATTCTTACAACAGTGCCTTCCCTGTGGTGTACTGTATTCTGCTTTTCCTATTAGGAAAGAGAAAGCATACATTTAACTGATATCTTTCCCCAGCCTTCATCACATGCATCCATGAAACAGAGTTTAGAAAGTGCCAGAGGGTGTGTTGATGATGCCTATGCTTGAACTTGTCCATACCAGAAGGGTTTTTTTTTTTCAAGTATTGGATGTATACACATGATGTCTGCCCATAGAAATTTATGTATCTACTTTAACAAGCAATTGTACTGGTACTGACGAATAAAAAAAAAAAGACAAAGACGTGGTTTCTTCCCTTAGGACTTGTAGTTTAGGCATGGAAGCAAAGTAAGGGGATAAGTAAAACATAAGGTACCGTCAACCAAATGGCAAATGGTATACACGGGGACACCCAAACATTGAGCTCCCAACAGGTCACTTGATCCTGGACTGCGCGTTTAGCAAGACAAAACCAACAAAAACAAAAACCTAAACCAGGGGCGCCCGCCGGCCGGCTCACTGGGTAGAGCGTGTGACCCCTGATCTTGGGGTCACGAGTGCTAGCCCTACTGGATGTCGAGGCGACTTAAAAAAAACCCCTAAATCAGATTATGGTGTTGGTTTGATACACGAACTAGAGACTCGTCTTCATCTACAGGTAATTTGAAAATTTTGGTCTCGAAATGGAACGGCTGCTCTTATCTCCGAATATGTTAATAGACTGACCCGACCCATGAGATAAGTCACACGAAGAGGCCAAGAACAAGAGGCAAGTCCTGTTTTGGTACAACAGTGAGGCTCTGGTTCCCTTTTCTTGGCACAGCCTAAATAACTCCCTCTGCTTCTTTCTCTGTGAGGGACCCAAGAGAAAGCTGTCAAGACGGCTGAGGGGTAATGAAGCCGCGTCGTCTCATGGCTGCTTTCACAGCGCCTCTGCCGGCCGCTCGGCTGGTCACACAATTACAGTTTCTCTCTCTCTTTTTTAAAGATTTTATTTACTTATTTGACAGAGAGAGAGAGAGCACAAGCAGGGGGAGCGGGAGAGGGAGAAGCAGGCTTCCCGCTGAGCAGGGAGCCCGATGTGGGGCTCGATCCCAGGAATCTGGGATCATGACCGGAGTCGAAGGCAGATGCTTAACCGACTGAGCCACCCACGTGCCCCATAAGTACAGCTTTTCTTTAAATTAACTTTAGCTCAGCTTGCTTTCAAAACTTACCGTCTTTCTAAGCGATGGCATCGCTGAAAATTGAGTTTAGTGGATTAACTATATCTTACTCTCACACTCACTGTAAGAAACACGTACAAAACGTTTCTTTGTGTCCTGCCTAAAATCATCCACTTACCCCATCTATCCCACCTCAGGAAGCATGGTACGAGGATCGCAGCTTCCAAAACCAACCATCTGCATTCTTTTCAAAATCTAAAATTGTAAGTGGGCTTCTAATCTTTAAAACCTGACAAAGATAATACTAAGAAGTCACAGATCACTTAGAAAGTTATGTCAATATCACTCACTAACATAAAGGCAAACAAACAGCTCAATCTCCACACACAGAACATACCACGGCAAGCAGTGAGGGCCTTGAACAGGTGGCATGAATTTATAGTGGCCTTAACTGGCATGGTTCTGTACTGTCTCTCACCACACTCAATAGCCCAGAGGAGACAATGTGGACAAACAGGGGTTTCCAGGGTTAGGGATAGTCAAGGGGAAACAGGCGATAGCCAAGGGAGTGGTAAAGTACTCTAAGACCATTTCAAGCAAGTCACTGGAAGGACGATCCTGAGAATGCAACCCAGAGAGGCAAGTGGGATGGTGGTGGTGGTGTTATAGGTTGGGAGGAAAGATAAACAATCATCACAGCATTATTGATCATTAAAAAATGGTCAGCATTAGGAGAATGGTTAAGTAAATTACAATGGAGTATGATAGAGCTATTAAAAATCAATGCTTGGGGGCACCTGGGTGACTCAGTTGATTAAGCGTCTGGCTTCAGCTCAGGTCATGATCTCAGGGTCCCGGGATTGAGCCCTCTGTCAGGCTCCATGCTCAGTGAGGAGTCTGCTTGCTCTCTGCCCCTCCTCCCACTCATGCTCGCTCTCTCTCAAATAAATAAGTAAAATCCTTAAAAAAAATTAGCGCTTGTATAGAGGCACTTCTGAGGAGCTAGCCACGTAGATGCATGTGTTCAGTTTATGAAAATCCTTCAAACTGTACACTTAGCTGTTAGTTCTCCTAATGCTGGCCATTTTTTATGATAAGTAATGCTGCAATGATTATATGATAAACTTATGTGCAAGTTTCTGGATCTATATTACACCTCCATAATTTTCTTACATGAATGCTTTTAATGATTCGGAAAATGCTTATGATAGAATGCAATTTTAAAAGTAATTGGGTGGTGACTGGATGGCTCAGTTGGTTAAGTGTCCAACTCTTTGATTTTGGCTCAGGTCATGCTCTCAGGGTTGTGAGATCAAGCCCTGTGTCAGGCTCCACACTGGGCATGGAGCCTGCTTAAGATTCTCTCTTTNCCTTTGCCTCTGCTCCTAGCCCCCTCACTCTCTAAAAAAAATAAAATAAAAAGTAGTTAGTTAATAAAATCTTTTAAAGTGCAATTTGGTCTCGAAATCTATCTCCCCGTGAATGGCTAGGGGTAATTTCTGTTCCTCTGATTGGTTAAAACCAGGACATGTACTTCCTTCCCTTTCTGTTTGCATCCTATAAAAGTCTTCCATTTATACGGACAGTATAAAGAACAATGTGATTTGAAGGAATTAAGCTAAGGAAAAAGTCACAGCCAGAGATGTAGACCCAGGAGCCATCTGTCTGCACAGAGGAGATCCTGGATCCCAGAGCAGAGAACAGAGAATGTATCTTCTTTCAAACCTCATTTCCTTTGTTAGGACTTAAATTTTTGAGTTCCTGACTCCCATGCCAGCTGCTTCCTCAACAATTGCCATCTTTAGTTTCCCTTTCCTTCAGTTACTGTCAGTCCCAAGACCCTGCCTATTGCCTCCCAAATTCCCTTTGACACATAATGGATAGCACCTGCTTATTCACCTCTCTCATTTTTTTTTTTTTCCGAGAGAGTGTGTGTAGGGGGAGCAGAGGGAGAAGGAGAGAGAGAAACTTAAGCAGACTCCATGCCCAGCGCAGAGCCTGACTTGAGGCTCAATCTCATGACCCTGAGATCATGACCTGAGCCAAAATCAAGAGTCTGATGCTTAACCGACTGAGCCACCCAGGCACCCCCTGGCAGCTTACCTTTTATCAGCCAAATTACTTTGGAGAATTTGGTAGGAGCCTTTACACATGCCCCCCTGGGATCTCATCCAGTTGTTGGAAAGTATCACTGTGTGAGATTCTGTTGATTAAGAAATCCCTAAAAATGGGGTAAGCCTTGATAACTGAAAAGCTCAGAATGCTGGCAAAGCTTACTTAGAAAATATTTAACACAAAACTACAAAATTTGCCTTCCTAAGAGGACCCAGGAACTGGTAGATGCCATCATTTGCCTATTGAAATGGCATTGCCTAGGAAGTGTTCCATGAAAACTTCAGTTCACCTTCACGCTGTGATTCTGGATAAGGTAGGCTCACAGGGCAGTCTTGTTCCCCCGATGCACAAGCAGCCACTCACACATATTGGCCTCCTTCTTAATCTGTTGGCAGCTGCCATGACTGATAGGCAGCCAGTAGCTCTAAATGGGTAAGTCAGATTTAGCGATCCATCCCAATTGTTAAACTTCTCCAAATGAGACAATCCAATCTTGTGTGTTTTTTTTTTATCCATGTAGTTTTTATAAAGCAAACCATAGGGAGACTTCACTGACAAACCCCACCCAATTAATTCATCACTCTTCGATTCATCAATTCCATGAGAACATGGAAAAGGAGGTCCAGATGGAAAGTTCTCAGGAGTTTGTCCTGGCAAGCACTAGTGGATATTTCAAACCAGAAGAGTACCAAGAAAGCCAAGTTCTATCTCTGCCCAAAGGATGCTATTCAGCCCACATGACTGATCTCTCGCAGTCAATGAACTCTCTCTCAGGTCACCTGAGAGGCTCCAGCAGCCAGCCTGCCAAGCCTGGGCAAAGGGGAAGGGATCGAACAATGAAGCAGGTGGGTGGTGAAGCAGGCTCAGTAGGTGTGAAAGAACAGATCTGAGCACTGTATTCACACAAGCACTGTAGAGACCAATAGATTATGAGCATTGCAGTGACCAAGTGCTGTAAAAGATTACAGCAAGCACTAGTAACAATCCTGATTAAATGCCTACTGTTAGGCTGTAGATTCGAGTCACTTCCAACAGATTCTTCTCTACACGTTTTAACACAGCAGATGGTGCAGGGAACTTGTTCCCTGTAATCCCAGGCTTCCGCACTGAGAGGTGAAGGGTTAGTGGTTATATTTTATGTGAACCTTGACAACTACACCTATTTCCAAAACAATAAAAATGTGCAAAACATTGAACAGCTGCCTCACAAAAAAACAAAACAAAACGGATACTTCACTCTTTGGCTATGATGAATAATGTTATTACGAACATTTGTGTTCAATTTTTTGTGTAGATCTAAGTTCAGTTCCCTTAGGTATATATCTATGAGCAGAATTGCTGGGTCATATGGTAACTATGTTTAACTTTTTGAGGAACTGCCAGACTGTTTTCCACATCACTGAACCATTTTACATTCCCACTCCCAACGTATGAGGATTGCAATTTCTCCACGTCCCTTGTCAACACTTGTTATATCTTTTTCATTCAAGCCATTCTAGTGGGTTTGAAATAGTATCTCACTGTTTTTTAAAAAATATTTCATTTATTTGAGAGAGAAAGAGAGTGGGAGGAGGGTCAGAGAGAGAGAATCTTCAAGCGGACTCCATGTTGAGCGCGGAGCCCAGTGTAGGGCTCTATCCAACGATCCATGACATCATGACTTGAACGAAAACCAAGAGCCGGAAGCTCAACCAACTGAGCCACCCAGGCGCCCCTCTCATTGTGGTTTTGATTTGCATTTCCCTAATGACTAACAATGCTGAGCACCTTTTCATATGATTGTTAGCATTTGTATCTTTTTTTTTTTTTTTAAGAGAAATGTCTATTCAGATGCTTTGCCCATTTAAAAATTGGGTTACTTGGGTCTTTCTGCTGCTGAGTTGTTCAGTTACTTAAATATTTTGGATACTCGATCCTTATCAGATATATAATTTGCAAATATTTTCTTCCATTCTGTGGGTTGCATTTTTACTTCCTTGATGGTGTCCTTTGAAGCACAAAAGTTTTAATTTTGATGAGCACAATTTGAATTTTTTCCTTGTTGTTTGTTGCTTGTCATACCCATGAAACCATTGCCTAATCCAAAGCCATGAGGATTTACACTTATGTAAATCTTAAACTTCTATAGTTTAGCTCTTACATTTAGGTCTATGATATAGTTTGTTTAAATTTTGAAGATAGAGTGAGGTAGGGGTCCAATTTCATTCCTTTGCATGTGTTTAACCATTGCTAAAAAGACTATTCTTTCCCCTTTCAATTGTCTTGGCCCCTAAAGTTGATTTTTTTTTTTTTTTTAAGATAAGAACCAAAGAGGGGCGCCTGGGTGGCTCAGTTGGTTAAGCGTCAGCCTTCAGCTTGGGCCATCACATACCTTAATCCAGAGGTCAGAAAGTTTCCAATAACGCCCACAAGTCAGGAAACCACTGCCAAAGTCACAAATTCCTTGTATCTGCTTAAAAGCAGTGGAATGCAGAGTCTTGTCAACCCTCGAGAAAGCTCACATCTGCTCAAGCCTGCACACCACTGTTGGCAGGGGAAGAAGATCTTTCGCTCTCCTGAGGTTTCCCAAAGCATGGTGAGTGTATTTTACTAGCAAAATATAGATTAAACACAGGACCCTGGAGGCAAGGGAATCTGGAAAATATAGTTTCAAGACCCCTGTAATAGAAGGTGGGGGGAATGAATGCTGGTCATCACTGAACAATAAATATACAGCTTACCAACCAGTCATGGACAAATACTGCATGATTCCACTTTTTAAAAAAGATTTTATTTACTTGAGAGAAAGAGTGAGAGAGAGAGCACTAGCAGGGGGAGAGTCAGAGGCAAAGGGAGAACCAGGCTTCTGCTGAGTGGAGACCACGACGTGGGGCTCGATCCTAGGACCCTGGGATCATGACCTGAGCTGAAGGCAGATGCTTAACCAACTGAGTCACCAGGTACCCCTGCACGGTTCCACTTAGATGAGGTTCTAAAGTAGTCAAACCATAGAGACAGCAGAATGGCGATTGCCAGTGGCTAGAAAGGGGGAAATGAGGAGTTGCTGTTGAATGGGTGTAGAGTTTCAGTTACGCAGGATGAAAACATTCTAGACAGCTGCCGTACAACAATGTGCATATAGCTAACAACACTATACTGCAGTTAAAATTCAGGAAGATGGTAAATGTCATGTTTGTTTTTTTACATTATCTGTCTTATTGAGAAATCATTCAAAGGGTTATTTTGCCCTCTCTATATTCTACTACCAAAATAATATCACGTAACCCTGTTGCCGTCTTACGGTATTTCTTATTCTTCTATTTATTCCCAAATGTCCAGGGAGATGCGGATCCACCCTTTTTTTTTTTGTCATGGAGTGGGCATCAACTAACAGATTTTCCCTCACTTAGAATCTGCTTCAAAGGGGTGAACTATTTGGACCCTTTTTATAACCTTGCCTGGGACAAAACAAGTGGTAATGATGGCAATTATTTATAATGTTATTATTTCATTTGAAGTGACTTCATATGCAATGTTAAAAGTAAATTGGCATAATTGTCTCAAGAAGTTGCAAGTATTACATATTGGGACAATGCAAAGCTTAATTTTCTGAGAAAGTTGCACACATATCTTACTTATAAAAAACATTAACCGTCATCACTTTTTAAGACTGCTTTTGTTGTGGTAAAATATAGCATAGAAGCGACCATTCTCGAGGGGGATGGGCAAGATGGCGGAGGAGTGGGGGACCCCGTTTCAGCTGGTCCCCTGAATTTAGCTGGATATCTACCAAGCCGGTCTGAACAGCCGTGAAATCCGCCTGAGATGCGGGATTCTAAGTCGGGACCTCTGCGGGGGCGGAGGATCATCAGTCAGGAGGTAGAAGGCCAGCGTTGTGGTGGTGTGGGCAGTACGGGGGGACAAACAGAAGAGGAGGGGAGCCACCAGAAGCTAGCCACTGGAGAGCAACGTAATACCCAGGGAAGAGGCGTCCTGCACCGGGGGACCAGGGATAGCTGGCGGCGGGTCGGGAAGGGCCTGATTCCAGCCTCAAACACAATCCAGCAGCTTAGGGGGCAAACGCCAGGTCGGGCGCAGCCGCTTGTGAGGACCCGTTCTCTGGGGACCCGGGGGGGCGGGGGATTGGCGGGCTTCTGCCACCTTGGCCTAGACGGGCATCGGTCTCGGGTTTTGGAGGCACCGGGGGCAGAGACAAGCGGCGGGCCTGAGTCGACCGCTGAAAGGATCGCTGGGGGCACGCACCGCCGGCGGGAGGCTGTGGTTTTCAGGCGCTTACACAGGGGCAGTCTGTGTGTTCTGGAGGGTTCAGAGAAGAGCAGACTGTGGCTGCTCTCCTGCGGGCGGAGCTCTGGGAGTGGGCGTTCTCCTTCACTCTGACCCTCCGAAAAGGCGAGGAAAGCAGCCAGAGCACAAAAGCCTAAAAAACAGGTTTCCACGGGGCCCAGCCCCTTCATAGGGGGCAGGACAGCTCTGCCCTAGCGGGGTTGCCTGAAAAGCAGCGCGGCAGGCCCCTCCCCCAGAAGCCGAGCTGGAAGAATAAGAGGACAACCCGAGGGTCCCCATAAAACTGTAAAATCCCAATACCAGGTAAAAATAGTATATTGAGCTCCTGGTGTTGCCTCACCGCCTGTGTATTTCTAAGATACAACTTTTTAAAAAAATTATTATTCTTTCTCATGTTTCTTCTGGTTTTTTTAAAAAAACTTATTTCAACTAGATGTTTAGTACAACATATTCCATAGTAACTTTTTAACTTGTACTTTTTCACACCTGTATTTTTGCCTATTTATATAGATATAGATACAGATATAAGCTTCAATGCAGCCCTTTTTTNNNNCTAGATGTTTATTTTTTTTTAAATATTTTATTTATTTGACAGAGAGAGAGACCGCCAGCGAGAGAGGGAACACAAGCAGGGGGAGTGGGAGAAGAAAAAGCAGGCTCCCAGTGGAGGAGCCTGATGTGGGGCTCGATCCCACAACACCGGGATCACGCCCTGAGCCGAAGGCAGACGCTCAACAACTGAGCCACCCAGGCGCCCCTCAACTAGATGTTTAATAAAACATATTCCATGGTAACTTTTTAACTTGTACTTTTTCACACCTATATTTTTTCCTTTTTCTTTATATATATAGATATGTTTCAAAGTAGCCCTTTTTTCCCCTATTCAATGCGATATATATATACACATACATGTATGTGTGTGTGTATATGTGTGTGTGTGTGTGTGTGTGTATATATAACCAGCTTTAATTTCTCTGTAACTTTGGCAAGTAATGTTCTCTAACAGAGAACAAAATATACCCAGCAAGAACTGAAACACCCTACCCCACCCACACTGAGAGATTATAGCCCCCCTTCTTTCACCCCCTTTTGTAACTTTATAAATCTTATTCTTGGGGTTCATTTTGGCTGAGTTTTTTTTGGTGGTGGCTTCCGATAGCTCCGCACTTTCCTTGGATGCACCGTGCCTGGATTGTGGTTGATATTTTTGACTCTGTACGTTCCCTCAACCACCCCTCAACAGAATGACTAGGAGGAGGAACTCCCAACAAAGAAAAGAACCAGAGACAATGGCCTCTCCCACAGACCTAATGGATATGGATATAACCAAGATGTCAGAAACAGACTTCAGGATAACAATTATGAAGACAATAGCTAGACTTAATGACAACATAGAATCCCTAGGGCAGAAATGGGAGCTCATCAGGCCAAACTTAAAAATGCCATGAATGAGATGCAGTCTAAACCAGATACTTTAACAGCTAGGGTAGATGAGGCAGAAGAACGAATTAGTGATCTAGAAGATAAACTAATAGAAAGGAACAGGAGGAGGCTTGGAACAAACAGCTTAAAATCCATGAAAACAGACTTGGAGCATGAAATGTTCCAATGTCAGAATAATTGGGATTGCTGAGGGGGTGGAGAGAAAAAGAGGATTAGAAGATATATCTGAGCAAACTGTAGCTGAGAACTTCCCTAATCTGGGGAATGAAACAAGCATTCATGTCCTGGAGGCAAAGAGGACCCCTCCCAAGATCAAGGTGAACAGACAAACGCCTTGGCATGTAATACTAAAACTTGCAAATCTTAGAACCAAGGAAGCCATCCTAAGGGCAGTTAGGGGGAAGAGATTCCTTACATACAGTGGGAAAAACATCAGACCTGTCCACAGTGACCTGGCAAGCCAGAAAGGGCTGGCAAGTCATATTCAGGGTACTAAATGAGAAGAACATGCAGCCAAGAATACTTTATCCGTCAAGGCTGTCATTCAGAACGGATGGAGAGATAAAGAGCTTCCAGGACCCACAGAAACTGAAAGAATATGTGACCACCAATCAGCCCTGCAAGAAATGTTAAGGGGGATTCTCTAAGCAAAGAGAGACCCACAAGTGATATAGACCAGAAATTAGCAGAGAAATCTACAGAAACAAGGACTTTACAGGCAATACAATGATAATAATTTCATATCTTTCAATAATTACTCTCATTTCTAGAAGAAATGGATGCATTGCTGGAAACTTAAAAACTACCAAGACTCTCTCGCTGGCTGTCTCTCTCTCTGTCAAATAAATAAAATCTTAAAAAAAAAAAAAAGAAATTTACAGAGACGATCCATAGAAACAGGGACTGTACAGACAATAGGATGGCAATAAACACGTATCTTTCAGTAGTAGCCCTCAACGTGAATGGCCTAAATGCTCCCATGAAATGGCACAGGGTTGCAGATTGTATACAAAGACAGGACCCATCCATATGCTGTCTACAAGAGACTCATTTTGAATGTAAAGACACCTCTAGACTGAAAGTGAGGGGATAGAGAACCATTTTTCATGCCAATGGACCTCAAAAGAAAGGTGGGGCAGAAAGTCTTATATCAGAAAAATTAGAATTTAGGGGCGCCTGGGTGGCACAGCGGTTAAGCCTCTGCCTTCGGCTCAGGGCGTGATCCTGGCGTTATAGGATTGAGCCCCACATCAGGCTTTTCCGCTATGAGCCTGCTTCTTTCACTCCCACTCCCCCTGCTTGTGTTCCCTCTCTCGCTGGCTGTCTCTATCTCTGTCAAATAAATAAATAAATAAATAATCTTTAAAAAAAAAAAAAAGAAAAGAAAAATTAGAATTTAAACCAAAGTCTGTGATAACAGATCCAGAGTAACACTGTATCATTCTTAAAGGGTCTATCCAACAAGAAAATCTAACAATTGTAAATATCTATGCCCCCAACATGGGAGCAGCCCACTACATAAACCAGCTGTTAACCAAAATAAAGAATCCGATTGACAATAATACATTAATAGTAGGAGATGTTAACACTCCACTCTCAGCACTGCACAGACCATCTAAACAGAAGATCAGCAAAGAAAGAAGAACTCTGAATGATACATTGTACCAGATGGACTTTGCAGATATATACAGAACAGTCCACCTTTGGGGCGCCTGGGTGGCTCAGTCATTAAGCGTCTGCCTTCGGCTCAGGTCATGATCCCAGGGTCCTGGGATAGAACCCCGCATCGGTCTCCCTGCTCCGCAGGAAGCCTGCTTCTCCCTCTCACACTCCCCTTGCTTGTGTTCCCTCTCTTGCTGTCTCTTTCGTCAAATAAATAAATAAAATCTTGGGAAAAAAAAGAGCAGTCCACCTTAAAACAACAGAATACTCATTTTTCTTGAATGCACATGGAACTTTCTTCAAAACAGACCACATACTGGGTCACAAATCAGGTCTCAGCCAATACCAAAAGACTGAGATTATTCCCTGCATGGTATCAGACCACAATGCCTTGAAACTGGAACTCAATCACAAGAAAAAAATTGGAAGGAATTCAAACATCTGGAAGTTAAAGAGCATCCTGCTAAAGAATGAATGGGTCAACCAGGAAATTAAAGAAGAACTTAAACAATTCATGGAAACCAAAAAGAACAACACACATCAGTTCAAAACCTATGGGATACTGCAAAGGTGGTCCTAAGGGGCAAATACATTGCCATCCAAGCCTCTCTCAAAAAATTAGAAAAACCCCAAAGGCACATGCTAACTCTACACCTAAAGGAGCTAGAGAAAGAACAGCAAATAAAGCCTAAACCAAGCAGGAGGAGAGAAATAATAAAGATGAGAGCAGAGATCAATGAAATAGAAACCAAAAGAACAGTAGAACAGAGCAATGAAATTAGAAGCTATTTCTTTAAAAAAACAAAAAACAAAAAACCAAAACTGGTTCTTTGAAAGAATTAATAAGATCAATAAACTCCTGGCCAAACTTATCCAAAAGAAAAGAGAAGGGACCCAAATTAATAAAATCATGAATGAAAGGGGAGAGATCACGACTAACACCAAGGAAATAGAAACAGTTATTAGAAATTATTACCAGTAACCATATACCAACAAATTAAGCAACCTGGAAGAAATGGATGCCTTCCTGGAAACTTTCAAATGACCAAGACTGAAACAGGAAGAAATAGACAATCTGAATACACCAATTGCCAGTAAGAAAACTGAAGCAGTAATAAAAAACCTCCCAAAAAAACAAGAAGTCCAGGGCCAGATGGCTTCCCAGGCAAATTCTACCAAACATTTAAAGAAGAAATAATACCTATTCTACTGAAGCTGTTCCAAAAAATAGAAACAGAAGGAAAACTTCCAAACTCGTACTATGAGGCCAGCATTACCCTGATCCCAAAACCAGGCAGAGACCACATCAAAAAGGAGAATTACAGACCAATATCCCTGATGAACATGGAAGCCAAAATACTCAACAAGATCCCAGCTAATAGGTCCAACAGTACATTAAAAAGATTATTCACCAGCACCAAGTGGGTTTTATTCCTGGGATGCAAGGGTGGTTCGACATTCTCAAATCAATCAACGTGATAGAGCACATCAATAAAAGAAAAGACAAGAACCATATGATCCTCTCAATTGATGCAGAAAAAGCATTTGACAAAATACAATGTCCATTCCTGATTAAAACTCTTCAGAGTATAAGGATAGAGGGAATATTCCTCAATATCATAAAAACCATCTATGAAAAGCCCACAGCGAAAATCATTATCAATGGGGAAAAGCTGAGAGCTTTTCCCTTAAGATCAGGAACATGACAGGGATGCCCACCCTCACCACTATTGTTCAACACAGTACCAGAAGTCCTAGCCTCAGCAATCAGACAACAAAAAGAAATAAAAGGTATTCGAATTGGCAAAGAAGTCAAACTCTCCCTCTTCGCAGATGACAAGATACTTTATGTGGAAAACCCAAAAGACTCTACCCCCAAATTACTAGAACTCATATAGCAATTCAGCAATGTGGCAGGATATAAAATAAATACACAGAAATCAGTTGCTTTTCTGACTTCTTCTAACAATGTGACTGTAGAAAGAGAAATTAAGGAATCAATTCCATTCACAATAGCAGCAAAAGCCATAAGATACCTAGGCATAAACCTAACTAAAGAGGTAAAGATCTATGCTCTAGAAACTACAGAACACTTATGAAAGAAATTGAGGAAGACACAAAAAGATGGAAAAATATTCCATGCTCATGGATTGGAAGAATAAACATTGTTAAAATGTCTATCCTGCCAAGAGCAATTTACACTTTCAATGCCACCCCTATTAAAATACCATTGGCATTTTTCAAAGAGCTAGAACAAAAAAATCCTAAAATTTGTATGGAACCAGAAAAGACCTCAGATTGCCAAGGGAATGATGAAAAAGAAAAACAAAGCTGGGGGCATTACGTTACCTGACTTCAAGCTATATTACAAAGCTGTGATCACCAAGACACCATGGTACTGGCACAAAAACAAACACATAGACCAATGGAACAGAATAGAGACTCCAGAAATGCACCTTCAACTCTATGATGAACTAATCTTTGACAAAGCAAGAAAAAATATCCAAAGGAAGACAGTCTCTTCAATAAGTGGTGGTGGGAAAATTGGACAGCTACATACAGGACAATGAAATTGGACCATTCCCTTACACCACACACAAAGATAAACTCAAAATGGATGAAAGACCTCAATGTGAGACAGGAATCCATCAAAATCCTAGAGGAGAGCATAGGCAGCAATCTCTACAACATTGGCCACAGCAACCTTTTTCATGACACATCCCCAAAGGCAAGAGAAACAAAAGATAAAATGAACTTGTGGGACTTCATCAAGATAAAAAGTTTCTGCACAGCCAAGGAAACAGTCAAAAAAACTAAGAGGCAGCCCACGGAATGGGAGAATATATTTGCAAATGACACTACAGATAAAACACTGGTATCCAAGATCTACAAAGAACTTCTCAAACTCAATATGTGAGAAACAAATAAACAAATCATAAAATGGGCAGAAGATATGAACAAACACTTTTCCAATGAAGACATACAAATGGCTAACAGACACATGAAAAAATGTTCAAAATCATTAGCCATCAGGGAAATTCAAATCAAAACCACATTGAGATACCACCTTACACCAGTTAGAATGACAAAAATTGACAAGGCAAGAAACAACAATTGCTGGAGAGGATGTGGAGAAAGGGGATCCCTCCTACATTGTTGGTGGGAATGCAAGTTGGTACAGCTACTTTGGAAAACAGTGTGGAGGTCCCTTAAAAAGTTAAAAATTGAGCTACCCTATGATCCAGCCGTTGCACTACTGGGTATTTACCCTAAAGATACAGACATAGTGAAGAGAAGGGCCATATGCACCCCAATGTTCATAGCAGCATTGTCCACAATAGCTAAATCGTGGAAGGAGCCGAGATGCCCTTCAACAGATGACTGGATTAAGAAGATGTGGTTCACATATACAATGGAATATTACTCAGCTATCAAAAAGAACGAGTTCTCAACATTTGCTGCAACATGGACGGCACTGGAGGAGATAATGCTAAGTGAAATAAGTCAAGCAGAGAAAGACAATTACCATATGATTTCTCTCATCTATGGAACATAAGAACTAGGAAGATTGGTAGGAGAAGAAAGGGATAAAGAAAGGGGGGGTAATCAGAAGGGGGAATGAAACATGAGAGACTAGGGATCTGAGAAACAAACTGAGGGTTTCAGAGGGGAAGGGGGTGGGGGAATGGGATAGGCTGGTGATGGGTAGTAAGGAGGGGACGTATTGCATGGTGCACTAGGTGTTATACACAACTAATGAATCATAGAACTTTACATCAAAAACCAGGGATGTACTGTATGGTGACTAACATAATAAAAATATTATTAAAAATTTTTATTTAAAAAAATTTTTTTTAATTTTTGTATTTATTTTTAAAAAGATTTTATTATTTATTTGAGAGAGAGTGTGAGAGAGAGCATGAGAGGGGAAAGGGCTGCTAAGCTGGCAGACTGACATGGGACTCGATCCCGGGACTCCGAGCCGAAGGCAGTCGCTCAACCAACTGAGCCACCTAGGCAACCTGAAGAAGATACTTCTGATATGAAAAGCCAGCCACAGTATAAATCAAGATAACTAAATTATTAAATAGTAATGCTCTTACAAAGAGATATGGAAATACTCAGTCTCATTCTATATTATTCTATTTGATGGTTTCCCTGGCTGAAGGCTGCCACAAAGTTTTTCTCTCACAGTATTAGCCATTCCACCGGCTTCTGAAACAAGTTTCTGATTTCCCCCAGTGAGTACTGCCTCTAAATACAAACAAGAAAACAACTATAATTGAAAAAGGAATGTTTCATGGTCATAATTTCTCACTTGTGCAAACATTTTTGAGTTTGACTATTTTACTCCCTCTGATAGGAATTCACAAGTTAACAATTAATATCTGAATTGTTGTGACTACAGTGTAATGTCCTAAACCCAAGGATAGATTCAAATAATCCTCAAGAGACTGGAAGCAAAATATTCAGTACACAGCGTCCAGTAAAAATGACCTGTAAAACTGTCTTCATATCTAGACTTTCTGCAACTGAAAACGAATGGTGAAGCAAGAGATAAGCTCTCAGCAATCAGTTCGAGGCCTAGGGGTGTCTAAGCTCGGGGTAACTGCTCGAGTTCAGCAAGTGGAACTCGGAGGCTCTTCCCGGTGCACAGCACAGTCACGCCTCCCTGTCTGTGTTCCCTCTCACAACCCCCCACTGGCTGGCATACAGTTTAACGGCTACAGTTTTTTAAGAAGGCCGTTTCAGCAGGAAGAAGATTCATCACAAAGCATATCATTTGTATAAGAGGTGGGAGCACCTAGTTAGGCCCACTGAGGTACTGTGTATAGAAATGTTACGTAATTGATTCAGTCCGCTTGGTTACCTCATTTTTCCCCCTGGCAACTTTCCATTCTTCATGTACTATAGTTTATTTATTTTTTAAAAAAGATTTATTCACCCATTTGAGAGAGAGAGAGGAAGAGAGTGCACATGCACACCCATGCACACGAGTAGGGGGAAAGACAGAGGAGATGGAAAGGGAGAGAGAACCTCCAGCAGACTTCCCGCTGAGTACAGAGCCGAAACCAAGAGCTGGACACCTAACCGACTGAGCTACCCAGACACCCCCTAATGTACTAAGTTTAGAAAATCAGAAACAAAAGAAATTAAGGCATGCTAGGAACAAACTCAGTGTTAAGAAAAGCCAGCAAAAACACAATTCCAGAAAAATAGAGGTCTGGGGCTATTTAAAAGAGGGGGAAATTATTATAATAATCCTAACTTACCAAGGAAAACCCAAAATGTCTTAATATAGTCTAAGAAAGTACAAAGGTATATGACTCATTTAATACTTTGACCAAAATAAATAAAATAAATGTCAGTTCTTTTTGAAATAAACTTCAGTCATCTGGAATATTTATTTTACAGGATATGTTCTCTTCTCTGGGAATGCCAGAAAATTAGGAGGCCTGTAATAAAATAAGAGCTCCCCAATCTTCACCAAGGGAAAGGATAACACAGGCTTATATGGAAGAAACATGATTTTGAATTTCCCACCAATTTTATAAACCATAAAGCATCCTGAGACGTAAAACATACATATCACTTGACAGTATTGTTGCATGGCTGCTTGTTAAATCTGATGTGCTGATTTAAAGTTATCTGAAACTTAGGAACGAATCTCGTCACATTAAATATAAATATTCCAGGATTTACTCTAGAAATCTGGATTATTTTGACAATACCCCCCAAAAATCCTATTAGAGCAAACACTAAGAAACTATGATCAAAACTTTGTGAAGTATATAATAAGATTATATAATTAGGACAATTTGGGACAAGATTCATGTTTGATAAAAGAGAACAGTACTTTTCTCCGTTCACATTGTACCACACATTTTTTTTACCCTTTAACTATTTGAAATGTCTGCAAAAGGCAAAATGCTCCAATAACGAATGGTGATACATACACAATAAAACATACAATCATAAAAAAGATCTGAAAATTTAAAAACAGGTACAACCTTGACTTTAGATTATCAACAGTCTTTCTACATCACCAAAATCATCTATGGCTTTTTTGTAATGGGTTAGATAAAACTTCTACTTCCCCAGGTTACCAATCCTTTCACCATAGCACAAAATCACAGGGCTTCACTGTAACATTTGTTACTATGGTTTCACTTCTATTTTGGGAGTGAAACTCCTGCAAGTCTAACATTACTGACTAATGCCATACTTCTTTTATATCACATTATTAAAACGAGTCATGCACTTCAGGAGCTGAAGTGCATAGTATATTTTCATTTCAAAAACACCCACAAACTAAAATAGATATTTAAAATCTTTATTGTTTCATCATCAAAAGTTTTCTTTCCATAGAAGAATGGCAATGCAGGATCAGTGCATATTCCATGGAAAATTCATACCTCAAATAACTAGCCTAGATATCAGAGACAGCACTATGTCGAGCTAGTGTGCAGGATGAAAGACACAATGCTGCCAATGCAATCAGTATACAGAAAGAATATGCAGCTGTTAGAAAAAGAGTCTATGGCCAAGTGAATAAAACAGTAGCAGTGCACTGCACTGATATTCTAGAACAGAAAATGGGGAAGGGCCAGAGGATGCACTTCCTGGAAAAAAAAAAAAAAATCAAGTAGCTCACAGGCACTGAGCTCCCAACCGTCTGGCCAGCTACTTCACGCATACCTGTACCTTCCTCTTTAGGTCTCCGTCATTGTAACACTGCACGTCGTGTCCAGCCTACTGTCTAAGTGGGATGGCCATGTGCAGATCTTCGTTCTGCTTCCCATCTTACAGCTCAAGTCACAACTTGGGTTCAGCAATAAAACCTGTGGCCTTTACGCTATCTTTAGTAAAAAGCTGGACAAACCCAATATCTGTTCCCATTTTCTTGAGAAATAAACTTTATAAAACAACAAAAGGCAGCTGTCATGATCACTCAGTTTTGTCTGAAGGCAAAATAATTTTCCTGTAAGTATACTGAATAAACACACAAATATCCTCAACGACATACTGTCAGACCAACTCGAACATTTTCATAACTAGCTCTAGAAAAAGGTACTGATAATTGTTGAAATGCAAATGACCACTACGATTGGATCATGCCTGGTCATCGGGAATTGTTTGGTCAGGTTTGTGTTTGAAGCTGGTATACAACTGGATTTGGGTATTTTGCATTAATTCACACAATAAATGCCATTTTAAAAAGGAAACAGCATATCTATCATGATGAAATAAAAATCAAAAAAGTTGAGAGGTATACAGGAAACTTGTCTTAAGTATTTTTAAATTACATATGATATAACCTTAGAGAATAAGAACTACAATTACCATGGTCTAAATCTTAAATTGTTAATGCATCGCTTCTTTGCAAGACTAACAAGTCACTTGTGAATCATGTCAAGGCCTTGCGGGGCAGGGGGCGCTCGGCATGTATGGCATAGCGATTACTTTCCAGGTGAGATAAACACCTCTAATTTAAAGTGTTATTAAACTATATTTGAAAAGTTACTTTACTTAATATATACAATGTATAAAATAAGTTAAAAGGAGGAAGCAGGGAAAGGTTTTCTGGTGTAGATGATGCAAACATACAACTTTCCCTTATCAGTAGTAGTTTCACGTATGTCCATTTCAACAATGGTAAAATATGAAAGACTGATAGAAGATCAAACATTTCACTTATAGATAGAAAGAGGATTCAAAAAGTGGAATTTCAACGTCGTTTCTTCCCACAATGCAACTCACTCTACTTTAACTATAATAAACATAAATAAAAACCATCTCTGAAATCTGGTTTTACACGCTTACCTTTAAGTTTAACAATAAATTCTTCTAACAATTGAGAAGAAAAGCACTCCTTTGCAGCAATTCCATAAAATAATTTTCAATTCACAAAACACCTGCTTCCTGGCAAAATCAGCAACACTTACGGAGGACACAGGCATTAATACTTGGCCCCTCTGAGGTATAAATGCAGCTATATTTGCGCTGAGTATACAGTCTATAAGGTATGCCAACAGTCTGCATGTTTGCATAAAATCGGGAGTGATGTCATCCTGACTGATTGAAAACTTTTTTGAACTTTTTGCAATGGAGGTTAAATAATTTTAAGACAAAAGATGTCCTTTAGCCCAGTAATAGCCAGCAGAAATCTAATTTCTAACCAATGCAGATGGTTATTACATTTTAAAAATGCTTAACATTGCATACTGATTAAAAAAAATAACTAAACAGGGACACATAAATATTTAAATTCAGCAGGACACCACAAAAAGCATACTAGAGATAAGTGTGAAATCAGTCAAGCTTTTCCAAAAGAGAAAATCCTTTTAATCCTTCAGCAAGTCTCTGTGAAAATAATATGCTTACAATAAAAGTGAGAAGGGAGCACCTAGAATACCCCCAAGAGGCTTGCTGTACCACTCAGCATTCCTGCCCCAGCTCCTGTGTGCGTGGATGGCCAACAAATGACAAGAAGTCCACTTGACAGTAGTTCAGCAGTTCCTTTCACCACTGCTGCCAGCTGAAGTCATCATTGCTTCCAAAGACCAAGAAAAAGCCCAGTATAGTTGCAAAGATGACTGTGTTTCCTGTGAGAACAAGTGCACAAGCTCCCCACTCAATCTAGGGAAATACAATAAACACGTAGTTAACAGACACATGAAAAACAAAGAGAATGAAAAGCAAATCAAGACTCTAGGTGTAAGCAAATCACAATCTAAAACAAATAGTTTGTAAAGTAACTTTCACTCTCCTGAACACTTAATGGTCTTTCTATATTCCTGTTTTTAATTTGCTTCCTTTAAAAAGACGGGAAGTCACGAAGATGATAATTATTCCACAGCTAGACTTCTGGACTCTGAGGAGGCAGCACAGACTTCTACAACTTTCTGTTTATAAAGAAATTTGCTCCAACTCTTCTTCAGTGAATCTAAAATTGTATCTAGAGAGCAAATTAAAGTATCAAAGACGAAAACACACTCATGTACGTTCTTTCAAAGGGGTAGGGGGAATAACCGCCCTCTCCATATGGGAGGGTGAAGGGTGGCCAGCCCTGGCTCTTGACCTCCTCAGAGACAGAGGAGTGAATCTGACTGGTGAGTCTGGGAATAAGACAAGTATACTGAGCCCAACGCCCCCTCTCCTCTTCCACACTTTCCCACTTGCAAAGAACACAAGGCCTCCTCAGGCCTGTGGCCTGTGGTTGGTGGCCTGTGGTCGGTAAACACTGGGTGAGGTGATGTGCTCAGTTCTGAGAGTGAAGTACTGGTGAGTCAACAGCTGTTGCAGATCCCAGCCATGCTCTCCAGTATCATTTTTATCCGTTAACAACAACAAAAGTAAGATTATCTCTATCCTCTAGGATCTTATGTCCCTTATCTCTTTTTTCATGTCACTTAACAAAATCTTTTTCCTGAGACAATTTTAACACAGTCTAATGTAAAATCATTAACAGAAGAATATATTCACTTACCAGATGTGCTCTGGCAAATACGATAGGGAGCCCAAAAGCTGAGACAACAATGCCTGTTGTAAGAAATATGGCAAGTTCCTTACAAGCGTTACTCATAGCATCTGTATCATCCACTAATCTTCTCGCTATGCAGTATGGAATAGGTGAAAGGATGTAAAAAAACAGAACAAAGAGAGGCCAGTATTGGCTAGAAAAAAAAAAACAAGTTAATGTAGTTTTTGCTATCTATTTCCTACAAAATAATATATGTTTTTTAAAAATAAGGACCAAAGAAATACTGCAAGGTACAAAACATGATACAGTTTAAAAATAAACAATAACCTGAACACTCAAAAGAGGAACACTTATAGTCACAGTATTTCTAAAGTCAATTATGACACATTGATTAAATATTTCTTAAAAGAAAATGCTTTATAAATCAAAGCAGTTGGAATCAAGGTCCAAAATTAAAAATATTTTTTATTTTAGGTTATAAATAAAGAGGCATATGGAAATTAGAAATAGTAACACAGTAATTTTTAAAATTCAAGATTCATGCCCTTGACTCCTAATGAATTACAGACGTCTTAAGAGTAAGCTGGAACATCCCCAAACTCTCGTTAGGCCACTGTGAACTCCCCAAATACTGAAGTCAAAATGTAGAAAATGAACTGAAAGTAATACTGAAACCTTTCAGTCAGAATACAGAAAATAGATGGCTTTCAGTGTACAGTCTAGCTACTGTATTGTGCCAATGTCATTTCCTGGTTGGATACTACAATTACGGTTATGTAAGACAGGGCCACCGGGGGAAGGAAGCCTGTGTGAAGGGTACAGGGAACCTCTCTGTACTACTTTTGCAGCTTCTTGATAGTACGTCATCATTTCAACATAAAAAGTTAAAAAACTTCAAAAGCACAAAAAGTGAAAACTCTAAGCTGCCCATCTCTCCCCCTGCTTTCTCTTTCCACTCTCCCAATGACCTTCTTGTAGATCCTTCTATATTTCCATACAGATAAATTTTAACAGCATGAATCATTGCACTTTTCCATTTAACAATGTATCTTGAACACCTTGCATATTAGCACTTACAGCTCCTCCTCATTCTTTTTAAGACTACCTACTACTTCCATTGATGGACATACCAGAGTTTAACCATTTCTCCTCTCACAGGCCTTTAGGATGCGTCCAGGTTTTTGTTTTTTTTTTTAAAGATTTTATTTTTTATTTATTTGAAGAGATAGAGACAGCCAGCGAGAGAGGGAACATAAGCAGGGGGGGTGGGAGAGGAAGAAGCAGGCTCATAACGGAGGAGCCTGATGTGGGGCTCGATCCCAGAACGCCGGCATCACGCCCTGAGCCGAAGGCAGACGCTTAACGACTGCGCCACCCAGGCGCCCCGCGTCCAGGTTTTTGTTTGTTTGTTTGTTTGTTTTTATAAACAAGGCTGCTGTGAATATCTATACTCTCCCCTCACTACACATATCTTGGGAAACACCTGCCAGTAGATTTATGAGACATTCTACATGGAAGGACTAGTTAAGGAATATATACATCTCGAGAGCTACAAGCAAACTGGCCTCCAAGATGACTGCCCAGAGCTATTCCTCCACCCCACTGCACAGGACAGTGCCTGTCTGCCCATAGCTTTTATCTCTGCCAGAGGGTTTCATTTAATTTTGAGAGAGGCTGAGTATAATTTCATGTGCTGATTAGTAATTTGCAGTTCCTTTTTCATATTTGTTGTGTATTTTTCTATTTAGTTGTCTGTATTTTTCTTACTAATCTATCCTCTTAATTTTTAAAAGTTTTCTATCCTGTGGAAAGTAATTGCTTATGTGACTTTTTTTTTCCGTAGTCAACTCTCTCTTGATTCTGCTTCTGGCATTTTTTGCTGAAAAGACATTTAACATTTTCTTGTGTTTAATTTTATCAATAGGCACTCAAAACTGAGTGGTAGTGCAATAACCAAAAGTGTTTTTTGCACTTTAAAAAAAGGTTTGTCCTTGGTAAATGAATTGAAGCTTTCATTAAAAAATTTTTTAAAGCTTTACAAGTAGAAAAATTTTACCCTTAAACACTCAAAAAGACAAAAACTTTACATACTTGTATATTGGAAGGGCACATCCAAGCATCAAAAACATCAGCCCAATTGCTCCTCCAAAGGACAAACTAATCAAAGCTGCAAAGTAAATAGAGTCAAATACAAATATTAATTAAACTAAATATTATTTTTATTAATATTAGTATTAGCAGTCTGAACATTACCTATGACCCCAGAAGCAAAAAACAAAACACAAAAAACAAATGCATTAAAAGGGAGTTGTCTTCAAGAGTATAAGTTATCAATAGCCTCAAAATAAGTTTTTTGTGTCCTCTTCAAGGCAAAATAAGGCAACACTGATTTTCAAAGCCCTGACCCATCGTAAGCGCAACACCACATTCCCTCCCTAAGGGCTCCATTTCTAATGAGTATCCTAGCCAGCCAGATCAATGCTCTTCCAGTCATCAGTGTTATATTTACTTCACAGATCATTACAGTTTGAAAAGCAGGATGTGGAGAAACTCTGCATTCTCAGCTTTGCTGGAATCTTATCCTATGAGAAAGTCTCTCATGATCAGCTCCTGCTTCTTGCACCTACACCCCCAATGTGCTCAAAACTGGTAAGAAAAGAGGTCGAAGGACATCTGGAGTTAATTTTAATCAACTAATTTTGATATAGATCTTTGAATAGTTTACAAAGCTATAGCTGAGTTTCCTCCCCTAATCTTCTACACGTTGGGAAATGTGCAGGATAATAGATATAAATCCTTCTTTGGTATCACTATTTTATGATATTATCACAAGTAATTGATGCGTTCTACAGGTCAAACATAGTTTCTTAAGTTATACACACACATATATAGAGCATTATATTTTATGAAGTGGTTTCACATATATTAGTGAGTAGAAACAACTTTCTTAAATAGGCATAGTTAATCAATGGCCTAGAATTAAGCAAAGATATAAATGATCGATTTATTTGAGTTCTATATAACCTGTATTTCTGCGACTGCATTGGCTAAGAGAATAACTTAGGTGTTTTTTTGTTTTAAATGATGCAGTCCATTAACCTCAAGAGAAATATCAAAATTCAAAAGAGTTGTAGAAGGTCTAAAAGTTACCGAGACAAAAGCTAACACATACAAACCAAAATTAACAGTAAAGGGGTTAAATGCTGCCCAGTACTACTGATAGACTTCTCTGGATTAAAACCGTCATAATCAAGGAAACCCACTCACATGGTAGGTTGGCAAATTTGGTTTTCACTCAGATCACTGACGTAGGTCATGTCAACCCTAAAAACATTTATTTAGTCCTTAACGCCATTATATTTTCAGTTACAGAAAAAAGAAAGAAAAAGAATTGCACTTTTATTTTATAGCAGATAACTTCAAGTTTACAATGGAATGCAATGTAAACTGCAAGGAAAATACTGAGTGTACCATTTGTTTTGTTCATAGGCCTTCAAAACCTGGCCCTGCTTATTACTCTCCTGACCCACTCTCACCAGCCTATTACCCCTTGCTCTCTGCACTTCAGTTACACCGGCCTGTCCTTTCCTGGAAATCCGCAGGCTCCCTCACCCACATGGCCCTTTTACATGCTGTCCCTTCTACCTTTTTCACTCATTCATTTCATTCAAGAAATATTTATTCAAGAAATATTTACTGGGAACCAAATACATAACAGGTGTTGGAGATATGTTAATAAACCAGACAAGGCCCTTCCACATGCATGGAGTTTGCATTCTTGTTCCATTCCCTTCCTCTTTGTTCCAAGTGAATTCCATGTCCTTCAGATCTCAGCTCAATCATTTCTTCCTCATTGAAGTTTTTTCAAACCTCCTGCTAGACCAATTCCCCCTTTTACATTAATTCATTCAACAAATATCTATTGAGCACTTAATACACATCACACACTGTTCTTGATACTGGAGATAAACCAATGAAAAAAAAATCAAAGCTCTTGCTCTCATGAGGCTTATAGTCTAGCAGGAGAACAAAATGATAAAAAACAACAACAACAAAACACAAAGCTGGCAAATGAATGCTAAGTATTATGAAAAAAATCAGGTAGAGTAAGAGGATGGGAGTGTTATTCTAGACAGAGTGGCCTGGGAAGGCATCTCTGATGAAGTGACTGAGCAGAGATTTATATAAAATGAAGGAGTGAATCATGTGGATACCTGAGGGGAGCATTCCAGACAGCCATGCATGTGCAGAGCGCCCCCCTGCCCCCGCACTGTATACATCCCCTTTGCTCAGTTATCACAGCTGTTAATTTTATAATGATTTGTAACTGCTTTTCCTTTTTTTTTTTTTTTTAAGATTTTATTTATTTATTTCAGAGAAGAGGGAGAGAGACTGTGTACAAAGGGGGGTAGGAGCAGAGGGAGAGGGACACGCAGACTCTGTGCTGAGCACAGAGCCCAATGTAGGGCTCAATTCCATGACCCTGAGATCAGGACCTGAAGCGAAATCAAGAGTCAGATGCTTAGTGGACTGAGCCACCCAGGGGCCCCTCTATCTGTTTTTCCTTATGAGCTGTCTGGTCCACTACAGCAAGGAAATTTTTTTGTTGTTGATGCTCACACCCCAGCTCTTAACACTGAATAATAAATATTTGCAGAATGAGTAAAAAGAACCCAAGGTGAACAAAGAAGGGACAGAAGGGAAAGGAGAGGAAGATCATGCCAAAGTAGCAGAGTAAAAACAGCACATAAATTAAAGTGAGGAGACAATGTGTCTCTAGCCCCTACTAGCCACTTAACTAGCTGTCTACATAATTATATCTGAGTGTCACTTCTTTCTTCTATAAAATGAGAACTGGATTAGAACTAAAAGGCAGGGCGCCTGGGTAGCACAGTCGTTAAGCGTCTGCCTTCGGCTCAAGGCGTGATCCCAGAGTGCTGGGATTGAGCCCCGCATCAGGCTCCTCTGCTGGGAGCCTGCTTCTTCCTCTCCCACTCCGCTGCTGTGTTCCCTCTGTCTCTGGCTGTCTCTCTGTCACATAAATAAATAAAAAATCTTAAAAAAAAAAAAGAACTAAAAGGCAAATAATTCTCTGAACACTAAAGATACTTGTTATAAGACATGCTGAAGAAGTAAAAAGCCATTTCCACTTAAAATTTTTTTAATGTAACTGTATAATTAACATAGAGTGTTACATTAGTTTCAGGGAACCATCTCCACTTTTTGAATATAGTTGCAAAACAGCTAAATTCACCACTATAAATACATTATAGTAACAACTTATTTATTCAGAAGCCATTTATCCAGAACATAGTTTAGAATCCTGGAGGAAACAAGGGTCACTAAAGAGCAAAACAGATGTCACAAAGCCCATACACTAAAGCTACCATTGTTTATAAACGGACCCTTAGGCTCTTTTTCAGTCGTTATTTATTCATTTTTGTGATACAACTGCTGTATGTGAATTTCAGTAGAATAAAAAAAATCATTTTTTTATACCTATGTTCATTTATACATATTTTTTCAATAGCAATTCATGTAGCCAGAAAAAAACTGAGAAGTAACTTTCCCTATCCAGAAATGATCATTGTTACCTGTAACTGTTATGTAACATAAAATTTTGTAAGTTTGAAGATCTTGCTTCCCACATTGAAACAAATGAGAAATAGGGAGGTAGAACTGCACATAAGCAAGATATGCCCTCTGACAAGAAAAAGGAGACTGAAAAAAACCTTAAATCAGACAGAAAAATCTCAAAAAGCATACCCGTTTGTGGTAATCTTGGCCAAAAGGCAAGTAGCTTTAGGGCTCAATGGTCTCTGCGGGTAACTCTTTCATGACAGGGAACAATTTATGTTCTTATCAAAAAAGAAAGTCTAAATTCTTTGAGTACACTCTTAGAAAGTTAATAAAAGAAGATCTCTTTTTTAAAAAATTAAAAATGAAAACAAAGTAAGATTGAAGTATCAAAAAATAATTTTATGTAACATCTCACCTCTAATCAAACTGGATTAACCTCAATGGGGTTAAATATATTGCTCAAAAGTGTTCTCAAAACTTGTAAAGTTTCTCCAGTATTATGAAATCAGCAACTAGGCTGATTTATACACAAATTTCATCATTTGTGTATAAATGGTTGTCCCAGATGACACATAAACAAGGCAAGAATTTATACCATAACTGAATGATGAAACATTTGGAGGGCAAAACTTAGATGAGTCTGGTTTCTACTCCCAAAGCCTCTAGGCTAGGGATGGAACAGCCCAATTACCTAAACTTTGTACAGACAGGGAGCTGATTCTGTGACTACATGGAATTAGGGTGGCAGGGATCAGATTCCTAACCTGGGAGTTATCAGAAAAATCTAATATATAAGAAAATAATAGGCAAATGGCTTAAAAATTAAGTAATGGTCTCCAATTATAGCAACACTTCTGCCTAATACAAAGACAGGCCAACCAAAGAAAATGTCCTGATAAACAGTCATAAGAATCAGAAAATTTTATTGAAACCAAAAGTGTAAGTACAATTCCATCTGAGATACTTTCACCTGGTTAATATTTTTCTAAATTTGGAGAAGGAAATTACAAAGTTATTTTTTTAAGAGGGAGATTTCCGTTGATGACACTGAAGAAATGGGGAAGGACTGGGAAACTGGCAACATCCTTAAAAACCACAGCATTGTACCCTAACTAACTTTCCATAAAGGATTTAAGAAGGTCTATCACAGTTCAAAAAACGATTGGAAATGATCTCTGTTCCTTACCTAATGACAAAGTTTTACAACAGAAACGAAATGTTTTCAGACATTAAACCAGAAACATTAAAAATGTGACTCTGGGAAAGAAGCTCAATAAAAGTTGTCCTAAAGGAAATAAATTACACAAAAAACCCCACTGCTATCAAAGTTCTTCACCTCTGTTTGCCTATCCCTTCTACAAAGCCGCAGGTCAGGAAATCAATGCAATTCGTGGTCAAAAAGTTGAAAACGCTGTCAACGGTGTTTCCTTCTAATCACACTAACAAAACTACCACGCAATTTGAAAAAATGCAACCTTCCTTATTTCTAAAGAAAAGACATGAATAAACGAGTAATTTTTCATTTAAGTTTTAACCTTATTTTATTTCTTTAAACCCAACTAAAAGCCTCAACGTGCAACTGTGGAGAACAGGAGCACTTCGGGGTCGCTTACAGGGTCTAACCCTATCCGACAAACGCCACAAATCAAAACTCATCAGTTTTTGAAGCCTGTAAAGCTTCGAGGACATATCCTAAGAGTGGATGTGATGGCCAAGGTTTCAGAAAGAACCGTCCCTAAGTCCTTCCAGGGCGTTCCGGAGGGACTCGGTTCGGCTCAGCACCCGAAGATCGCACTTGTGAATTTAAGAGGGAAATGACACTGATTTTCCGTAACTGGCATCTCTAGGGGCCTCGAGCCCCTCGAAACCACTCTCCGCTCGCTTCTCTCTCGGATGCAAACTCCTGCAAAATGTGTGTGATGGCCCGAGGCGCTGCGAGACTCTCGCAGACCAAGGACCACTTCATTCTTTGAACGGGGGCCGATAGGTGGGAGAGAGGCTGCCGAGATCAGCAGAAAGAAGGGGCTGACGGAGAAGCCGCCGACCCCGCCGGCCCTTCCCGGAGGGCGCCGCGCCCAGCTCCGCTCCCAGGCAGCGAGGGCGGAGACGGGGGTCGAGGGGCGGGTGGCGGCCGCCAGCTCAGGCACCTCCGGGGCGCGCGCCCGGGCCGGGGAGGCGGCATGCGGGAGGCCGCGAGGGACCCCCTCCCCCTCTCTCGGGCGGCCACCCAGCCTTCCGGCGCCCTGCGCCCCAGGCCCACCTTTGATGCCGGCCATGGCGGTGACGTCGCTCCTGGCTCCGGGAACCGAGGCGGCAGCGGCGGCGGCCGGGAGACCCGAGACGCGCGGCGGCGGCGGCGGCGGCGGCCAGACAACACCCGGAAGTGCGCGACGCAGCACTTCCGCCGGCGACTCGCGCTCGCGCGGGGGTACGGGGGGCGCGCGGGGCTAGGGGCGGTGGGGCCGACCCCTTTCTTCCCTGCGGTGGTGGTGTGCGGATCGCCGTTCTCGCAGGCTTGGCGTTCTCGCCTCGGTTCCGTTCCCATTTTCCCCTCAGGCTCGGGGAAGCTCCACTCCCAACCCCCCCTCGCGGATCCTGCAACTTTCCACGTTCTTGAAGGATAAGGGAGCGCGAGTAGCCGCCGTCCTTTGGGAGGCATGCTGTGATGTCTTTAGAGGATGGTATTACGTTCTTTAAAGCGCACCCTTTGCTCTCTCCTCCCCAGCCTTGTAGTAGAAGTCAGGCCAGTTAGGTCGTTGGCACTTGGGTCCTTGGTTTCCGACGCAACTAGCGTTCTGGTGAGCCCCACCTCGAGAGATAAGGAGCAGCGGGACCTAGTAAATACAAATACACATTTTAATACAGATCCGATCTCTTGGGAGTCTGTGAAAATCAATGTTTATTTGTTTTTTGTTTTTAGTAGTAGCAGGGCTAGGGAAATAAAAAGGAGAAAGCAGAGGTACAAATACATTTACTTAAGTCATCCTTCAAATGTATTCAACATTTACTATGTTTGGGGAACAGGGCTAGGAGCTGAGGTGAGCAAAACTAGGTGCGGTTTCTGCCCTGAAGGAGCTTGCAGTTCGGTAAGACACAGGCATACATACACACAAATGTAAAATTGTAACATTGCTAGGAAGATGGGTAGATAGTCCTTGACAGCCTTTGATTTAGATAGAGAGATCTCCCCGAGGGAGGGACAATGGAGGGATGACCGGGTGTGTAACAAGAAAACAAAAAGGAAAAACCGTTATGGGGAAGAGACATTGTGTTGGGGGTGGAGGAGGGGGAAGTGGTTGGCTGGTGAGCTTGGGAGGCAAACTGGGCCCCAGGAGCTTGGTCTGTTGGAGAGAGGAGAGAAGGTGAGTGGGATCCTGGTTAGGGTAGGACAGCAGAGTCCTATGTTAGATTTTTTCCCCTCCTGAGCAATGAGAATCTTTCGAAGAGTTTTAAAAAGATACAGGTGGAGGTGCTGGATGTAAGATTTGAATTTTTCAATCTTTTCCGTCACTAGACTAAGATAAACTGGCATGTAAAACTTTGTTGAGTGAATGGTTATAAGAGATGTTTCCAAAATGCTTTAAAATGAGAGGTACTGAGAGCTAAAGGTATTGTCCTACCCTGCTTCTCTCCACTACCGTCAGGGTTGAATGATAATTAAAAAAAAAAAATAGGTCACTTGAGGCTTAATGCCGCCCAATAAATCCACAGATATTTTGTAGAGGAGTAGAATTTTTTTCTATTCAAGTTAGTGCAAAAAATTCTGGCGTCTTCTGAATCATGAAGAGTTTCCCTTTAAGGACTGTAGTAGTGAAAACACAAGGCGCACTTGGACATATGCTATAGAAATGTTGCTGTTTAAGACGGTCTGTGAACCACCAGCTCCTTTCTCTAAACTGAAGCAGGTGTATATATCCTCCTCCCCAACCATCTTGAAAGGAGTAGGTGAAATTCTTGCAGAAGGAAATGGTTCTGTGATTCCAAATAGTCACCACTAACATCTTTCTTGTTTTGTTCCATAGTATTCATCTTTGAAAGCAAGATGGTTGAGAGAACATAATAGAGATAGCTGATCAGTGGTGGTGGTATTGGTGGTGGTGAAAGTGATAGGTTCTTATCTCATAGACTCATAGCTTGGCTTCTGAGGGAAAGATCACATTTTAGGAAGACTTTTGGGGCTTCCACAAGTCCTGAGTTAAGTGCTTGTCCCCTAATTTCCTCTTGTGAATACAAATGGGTTGAGCATTGCACATATTCATCCTTGAAACATTAACATGCAACTGGGATTGTTTTTCAGGTTAGAAGGATCTATGTTCTTTTGTTTCCATGGTCACAGAATCCTATGAGGTTATGCTCCTTTGACTTTTCCATGAGATCCACAGTGTTACTAGCAAGAAAACACTCACCACCCTGAGTACTAATTTTGGTCTACAGGTATTGTCTGGAGGCACTTGAGACCTTAAAAACAGTGTTTCCAAATGTATTTCAACTACCTACGACAGAATTCTTTGGGATGCTTCCTAAAAATACAAATTCCTGTGTCCCACTCCAGACCCAGAAGTTCTGAATCAGAACTTTTGTGAGAAGAGCCCAGGAATCTGAAATTTTATCAAGCACCCTGAAGACTTCCTATGCAAACGAAAGCTTGAAAATTATTGTCTGAAAAAGGTAGAATGTCAGGAATTTCCTTCATTAGTTTGCTAAGTGAATCCTAAACATTGTTAAATCCTTTAAACGTTCTCTATTCTTACAAAATAGTTAATTAGTGTTACCTTACATAGCTTCAAAACTTATTCAGATAGCTTCTTATCCTCCAAAGTTAACTCACAAAGATGGGGATGGGGGTGAGAGGAAGAAAGCTGTTGTTTATTGAGCAGCTGGTATGTTTTGGTGCTTTAAACATCTGTTTTCATCCTCTCCACAACTCTGTAAGTTTGGAATTACTAACTCTTACAGATCAAGTCAGAGAAACTTCAGGGAAGCTTTTAGTTTTAGTTTTAAAAAAAGTTATTATGGAAAGATTAAATATATAAAAAGGAGTCAGGATAGTATAATGAATTCCCATGTGCCATCAACTGCCTTCAAAACTTAACACATGTTCAATGTTGTTTTGTCTATACTTCCCATCATCCTCTTTCCCCTACCTCCCATATTATTTTTCCCCAAATTATTTTGAAGGAAATTCAAGATATAATTTCATCTCTAATATTTTAGTGTGTTTCTAAAAGAGCCATTAAAAATAACATAACCATAGTACATTTATGAAACCTAAAAAACAATTCTTTAACATCAAAAATTTAGTCAGTGTTCAAATTTCCAATTGTCTCATAAATGTCATTTATTTTCCAGTTTATTTGAATCAGGAACCAAATCACGTCCACACATTCCTACTGATGTGTCTCAAAGGTGATTAAAGCAGCTGTGTCTTATTATTTAGATCTCAGCTTAAATGGTAGCTTCTCAGAACCCTTCCTGGACATACCATTTACTACAGCACTTCACTTTATATTATGCTGTTTTCTTCTTTTTTTTTGAAAATTGAAGTATAGGGGCACCTGGGCGGCTCAGTCAGTTAAGTGACCCACTCTTGGTTTCGGCTCAGGTCATGATCTCAGGGTCCTTGGATAGAGCCCTGCGTGGGCTCTCCCTCTGCTTCTCCCCACCCCCCCCCCACCATCGCAGGCTCTCTTTCTCATAAGTAAATGAAATCTTTAAAAATTGAAACATAATTAACATACAGTGTTGTATTAGTTTCAGACATATAACATATTGATTCAACGATTCTATACATTAGTCAGTGCTCACCATGATAAGTGTAGTGACTCTCTGCCACCAAACATTATTACAATATTATTGACTATATTCCCTATGCTGTACTTTTCATCTCTGTGACTTATTTATTTTATAGCTGGAAACTTCTTAATCCCTTTTATTTCACCCATCCCCCCAGACACCTCTCCTCCGGCAACTATCAGTGTGTTCTCTGTATTTAAGAATCTGGTTTTGTGTGTGTGTGTGTGTGTGTGTGTGTGTGTGTATTACTCTGTTTTGTTCTTGAATGTGCTTATTATTTATCTGAACTATATTATTTGTTGGCTGTCTCTCCCACCAGGATGTAAGTTAGTATAGCCTTCAGTGTTTTATTCACCACTAAAACTGTACATGCCAAATGATGTGATCTCAAATAACAGCAATTCTCTTGTTAAGGTAATTAATGACCTCTACATTGCAAAATCCAAAGGTGGCTTTTGGATTCAACCTTTCAACAACAGTGGACACAGCTGACCATTCTCTTTCTCTCAACTACCATACAACTTCCTTCCTGCTTTTCTCATACCTTGCCAGAGGTTACTTTTCAGACTCTTTCTAGGATCTTCTTCTGCCAGAATTCAAAATATAGTGTTCTCTTAGTTTAGTCCTGGGCCTCCTTCTATGCCAATATCTAAATTCTCTTCCTATGCATTGTACCTTTTTTTGTGGCATTAAATACCACCTTCATTTTGATAACATAACTACCAAGTTTACCTTAGCTTTGAAATGCAGACTTGTATATCCAAGTGTCTGCTTGACGTGTCTATCTGGAAGCTTAAGAGTCACAGCAAACTTAACAAACATGTTGAGAACAGAATTTTCTATTATCTTTCTTCCAATCTTGCTTGGTCATTCCAAGCCCCCACTGCTCAGCTTCCTCTTGTTCTGCTCTTCCCCTAATTTACTTTGGTTCAGTTATATTGGACATGTTTGCCTCTCCCACCCCCTGAATTTTGTTTTATTCACTACTGTATCCCAGGTGCCTAGAACAGTGCCTGGCAGGTACTGTTAGGTATTGGTGGATGCTCAATATATAAAGTTGTTGGCTGAATTGATGAATGACTGGTCCCCGAAACACATGGCTAGGGTATGTGCACCCACTGTTCTCCAAGCTGTGAAGGATCTTCCCCTGACTTTTGTATGGCTTGTTCTTTCTCATTCAGGTCTCAAAGTTCAAAACCACTTCCTCAGCAAGGAAATGCCTCCCCAAAGTTGCCTCCCAGTCTCTTTTGTTACATCCTGTTTTACTTTCATCAATGCATTTATCACTCCCTATTATTTTTGTTTACTAATTATTTAATGTTGCTTTTCTTATCCCACTTCAGTGTAAGGTCCACGAGTACTGGGAATTTGTCTGTATCTTCCATGCCTAAAACAGTGCCTGGCACGTATCAGGCATTCAACCTGCATTTGTTGAACGAATGAACGAGAGGAATCCTGGGCCGTCAGACCTCAAAGATAATGCTCCTGCACTCTTAGAACTGTTTTCTCTGACTGGTTCTTTAGGAGGTAGTTTCTTCTGATATTTTGTAAGTTTTTACTGCCTCCACGTACAAGGAAATATGCAAAGGTTCTGAACTTCTGAATCCAGACAACGTATTAATTCCCTTGCTACCTTTCAGCCGAATCTTAGCAAACAGTGGAACACGAATAATGTGACAGGCTCTATGTTAGGTGCTGAAGACACATAGTTTTATAACAAACAGTAACTTCCCTCAGGGAGGTTATGGAGGTTTCAGAAATACATAACCTAACTACGTTTCTTAGATTTTACGTTGGTTTCAATCTCTCTCACCCTTGCACCTTCGCTCGGAATCTTTCCGAGCCGCAGACCAAACGCAACAAGGTTGCGTCATGTCGGTCCCACCCCCAGCGCCCGGCGCCCCGCTCACGGATCCGCCCCCAGCGGAAGCGTCCTGCCCTTGGCTCCACCCCCAGCCGCTCTAAGCCCCAGGGGCGGGGCTTGCAGCGTCCACTAGTGATCTCCCGAGCGGCGCAGTGGCATTGACGTAACACTCGCGCTCGGACCTTCGCTGAAGCTCTGCGGACAGACTTCTCTTCCCCACGGCTCGAGCTGCTGGCGTTGCGGTGCCGCGGCGCGCGGACCGACTTCCGCAACAGGGTTCCGGCCCTCTGGCGCCTGGCAGCCGCCGGCTCCCTTCACCCGAAGCCATGGCCGCCCCGGGTGGGTCGGAAGCTGCTGGACGCTGCCCCCTTCTCAGCTTCCTTTTGCTTCTGCTGATCGCGGGCCCTGCCCTTGGGTGGCAAGACCCTGGTGAGTGCTGTCGTCATCCGGCCCTTTCAGCTAGCGCTCAGAGGCCTAGCGGGCGACAGTTCCGTTCGCCTCCGCTTGGGCCTTTAGCCCTGATTTCTCATTTCCATCTTCTTCCTTATTCACCTGCACCCTACCTGTCCCTTTTGCTCTTCCCAGACGTCCTACGGGACAAGTGGGGACTGTTAGGGAGTCGGTGGGGCGGGACGATTCTGTATTCTTACGGTCCCTTCTCCCTTCCCCGGACTCCCAGAATTTGTCTGCCTTTTCCTTTCTCGGACTACAATCCTCATCCCTAAGAATAGCTGGAAAGCTCGACTCTCACCTGCTCCTCTTGCTTTGTTGTCATGACTGTCTGATGTCGTCTTCGCTGCCTGTTGTCATGGCTGCCTGTTGCTATGGCTGACAGTTGCCACAGTACCTGCAGTCTGTGAGTCACCCTTAGTGGACAGGGATATAAACCCTTCAGGTAGGTTAGCAGAGTCGTGGACTGTACTACTTATCTGAGTAGAACCCATGCTTCTTATTCTGACCACTACAGTGAAGTTCATCTCATTATGTCAGCTTTTCTCGTCGTTTTTCACCGTACACTAGAATTTAAAAAACAATTTATTATTTTTTGTGTGCGATGGTACATAATAAGTGATTTCTGGAGAAAAGATTTTATTACTATCTTATTAGAACTCCCTAAAGAATTTTTATGGGACAAATAACATTCCGTGTAATTAATATATGTATATGTGCACAAACATACAGGTTTCCATTTATTGATGCATGTTGTTAAATTGGAATGACAGAAAAAATGACTTTTAAATAGTTAAAATATTTTTTGTTTGGAGAATGAAGATGTTAAGGCATGAGAAGTATCAATATTGCATTTGTGACTTGGGTGATAGGAAATGCCCATGTTTCTTAAGCAACAGATTTACTGTAATATCCTATTTTATTCCTAACTGCTGAAATGAGGGAGAAGGTGCTGTTTGCAAATACTTGATTCTGAGTAACTCATTTGGTGTGGATGTTTTATTAGTAATAAAAGCCAGGTTGAATTTAAATGTCCATTTATTTATGTATTCCTAGAAAGTTGTATATAAAGAGGATGCTTTGATCAGATTTGTAATTTAAAAACTGGATTGAAACATTAGTTGAACCATCAATTTTTTTATTTTTTTTGAAGATTTATTTATTCGAGTGTGTGTGTGTGTGTGTGTGTGTGTGTGCGTGCGCGCGCGCGCTAGGGTGAATGCATGTGCAGGGGGAGGAGCGGAGGGAGAGAGAGGGAGAGAATCTCAAGCGGACTCCTGCTGAGCGGGGAGCCCAGCCTGAGGCTCTGTCCCACCACCATGAGATCGTGACCTGAGCGGAAATTAAGAGTCCTCCTATGCTTAACCAACTGAGAGACCCAGGCGACCGGAACCCTCAATTCTTAAGTAAAAAAAAGGAAGTTTACAGATGTAGTCAGGGGAATTAAAAAAAAAGGAACCAAATATAAATAAGTGGTGAACCGCTTCTTGGTAGCTCTTAGTCTATCTACTGCATAAACTCTTGTTTTGGAACAAAAAGCACCAAAATATTTTGCAGAGTAAACACAATTGATTTTTATAAATTCTACCTTATCTTAAATTTACTTTGAGGAACTGTTCTATGAAAGTATTTTATTGGGTTAAGTTTTATCAAGCCTTATAATAAAACAGTAATCACTACTTTTTTTTTTTTTTTTACTTTGGATGTACTTACTTGTCTTTAGCTAACCTAGAACAATAATTTGGAAAAAAGTTGTACCAGTTCTGAAGAGATTACCTGACTTTTTAAAATTCTTTATGGAATTATTTTATATTTAAGTCACTTTTCTGGGTGTTGGGAATATAGCAGCGAACAAAACTGAGCATCTTGCCCTCAGAAAGTTTACAGCTATTGAGGAGAAATAGACAATGTACAAGTTGGTAAGTAGCATGTCATATCGTGAAAAGTGGTGTAGGCACGGGAAGGAAGACAGGGTATGCAGGCAGAAGCGGGACTTTCAAAATATACATTGGTCAGGGAGGAAGTCACTGTTAAGGTGATATTTGGTCAGAAACCTGAAGGGAGATGAGGGGTAAATGATCTGCTGTGACTTGTATTTTATTTTATTTTTTATTTTTTTATTTTTTAAAGATTTTATTTATTTATTCAACAGAGATAGAGACAGCCAGCGAGAGAGGGAACACAAGCAGGGGGAGTGGGAGAGGAAGAAGCAGGCTCATATTAGGAGCCTGATGTGGGGCTCGATCCCATAACGCCAGGATCACGCCCTGAGCCGAAGGCAGACGCTTAACTGCTGTGCCACCCAGGCACCCCCAGAATGAGCCTTTAAAATACAAGTCACAGCAGGGGCGCCTGGGTGGCACAGCGGTTAAGCTTCTGCCTTCGGCTCAGGGCGTGATCCCGGCGATCTGGGATCGAGCCCCACATCAGGCTCTTCTGCTATGAGCCTGTTTCTTCCTCTCCCACTCCCCCTGCTTGTGTTCCCTCTCTCGCTGGCTGTCTCTCTCTCTGTCAAATAAATAAATAAAATCTTAAAAAAAAAAAAAATAAAGGCTCATTCTGTCCTGTCTGTGGAGAACAGACTGTAGGAGGTCCGGGGAAGCTGGGAGGCCAGTGAAGAGGCTGCTGGTACAGTGAGTTCCAAGAGTAGGGATGGTGTGCCCAGGGGAGAAGCAGTGGAATTGGTGAGAGTGATTGGATTCTCAGCTGTTCAGAAGGTGGAGCAGACATGATGTTTTGATGCGTTAGATGTAGTGGTGAGGGGAGAGGACAAAGGTGATTAAGGTTTTTGGCCTGAGTGACTAGAAGTGTGGAGTTACCATTACCTGAGATACGGAAGACTGTGGGAGAAGTATGTTTGGTTTTGTTCATCTTAAGTTTGAAACCTGTAAGTGGATTTCGATTTGTGAGTCTGGACTTGCGGGACCTCCCTGTGACCCTTGACTGATGAAACTAGTGGAGGATGGGTATGAGCACTTTTTTCTTAGGCCTTGTCTCACTTTGGGCTGCTATAACAAAATACTGTGATTGCTTGGCTTAAACAACAAGCATTTATTTCTCATATTCTGGAGGCTGGAAAGTTCAAGATCAGGGTGCTAGCATGTTTGGTGTCTGGTAAGGACCTTCTTCCTTGTTTACAGGTGAGGATCCTCTTCTTGGTTTGTAGATGACTGTCTTGTTGTTATGTCCTCACATGGCAGAGAAAGAGAAGGCTCTGGTCTTTTCCTCTTCTTATAAGGGTCTAATGCTTTCATGGGGACTTCGTCCTCAAGTCCTCATCTAAAACTAATTACTTCCCAAAGTCCTTGCCTCCAAATATACTGAGATTGGGATTAGGGCTTCAACATAGGAATTTTTAAGGCCACAAAACATAGTGATCTTTAGGAGATGGCGGGAAGAAAGATGCTGTAGGGTTATGGTAATGAAACCCAATGTGTATATAGCTCCTTCAACATTCTCAGTAATATTTATTTTACTTGATCATTTATTATGTGTCAGGTACTCTGCAGGACAATTCTAGTAAATCATATCTAAGCTTCACAACCCAATTTAAGGTTGATAAAGCTTCATGACCATTTTTAAAGTTGATATTATCTTCTTAATTTTACAAGTGAGGAAACTTCTATGCAGATTAATTGACTTGGCCAAAGTCATACAGCAAGTTGGTGATAGGAATTTAGTTCAGTGTTCTTTGCATTATCTCAACCCTGCTACAATAATTTCAAGTTATTGTCATTCCTGTTATTTAGTTTAATAATACCTTACGACTTTAAACCTTTCAATGTTTTTATTGTGACAGTTTTTTACGTATGAGGTGGTAGTTTGGGGTTAATATAGCATATTTTATTTTAATATAGTTCTTTTTTTTTTAAAAAGATTTTATTTATTTTTTCGACAGAGACAGAGACAGCCAGCGAGAGAGGGAACACAAGCAGGGGGAGTGGGAGAGGAAGAAGCAGGCTCATATTAGGAGCCTGATGTGGGGCTCGATCCCATTACACTGGGATCACGCCCTGAGCCAAAGGCAGACGCTTAACCGCTGTGCCACCCAGGCGCCCCTATTTTAATATAGTTCTTAGAAATTTTAGCCCTTGAGCCCATGTGGAATTAAGTTTTTATATTGCTGTAGGTGTATATTCTTCTAGCTGCATAGTCAGTTATGTTGGTGTCATTTATTAAAGAAGGCACTCTTTTTCTGCGGAATTGAAAAGTCCATTTTATCTTTTAAATTTTTTTTACTTATTTGGGAGACAGCGTGTGTGCACATGCGCTGGAGCAGGGGCAGGGGTAGAGGGAGAGGGAGAGAGAGAATCTCAAGCTGACGCCAGCTGAGCATGGAGCCCCCCTTGGAGCCTGGTGTGGGGCTTGATCCCACCACCCAGAGATCATGACTTAAGCTGAAATTAAGTTGGATGCTCATCTGATTGGGCCACCCACGTGCCCCCAAAAGTCCACTTTATCTTCTATTGGATTCCCACGTATATCTGGACTTATTTCTGGGCTTTCTTCTGTTTTATAGTTCCCTTGCCTGTTTCTTTTCTTTTTTTTTTTTTAAACTTAAATTCAAGTTAGTTAACATATAGTGTATTATTAGCTTCAGGGGTAAAATTTAGTGATTCATCAGTTGCATATAACATCCAGTGCTCATTATATTAAGTGACCTCCTTAATGCCCATCACCCAATTACTCCATCCCCTCTCCTTTGCCTATTTCTGTTCTAATTCCATGCTATCTTTTTTTTTTTTAAGATTTTATTTATTTATTTGACAGAGAGAGAGAGACAGCCAGCAAGACAGGGAACACAAGCAGGGGGAGTGGGGGAGGAAGAAGCAGGCTCCCAGCAGAGGAGCCTGATGTGGGGCTCGATCCCGGAACGCCAGGATCACGCCCTGAGCCGAAGGCAGACGCTTAACGGCTGCGCCACCCAGGCGCCCCTCCTATTTTCATTTTTAATTGGATATTACAGGTATAGAAAAAACTGTTGACCTTTGGTAACTGATAAAACATTTAGCTGTTTTTTAAAATTTTCTTATTATACCATGGTTGTCTTTTGGGAGGATCTCATGGATTTTGTAGGTCCAGAAACTCAAAATAAAATGTTATTTCTTCTGTTTGTACCAAGTGTGACAAATACTACTGGAGGATTACTCAGAAGCCCTTGTCTGCCTTCTTCTCCTTGTCTACCTCTGTGTAAATACTGGGAAAGCCAAATACTCATTTTAGTAGAATTACTGGATCCTAAATCATTCTAGTCAGTCTACCAGAGGAAAGATATTTTAAATTTTGGTGGAAAGTTGTCAGTCTTTATATATTCCTGTTTTCTTTCAACTGTATTAAGGTTGAAATATGTCAATGGAATTTTAGGCATCATGACAGGCTCTCACTAAATTCTTCAGTATGCCCCACCCCCTTTTTAAAAAGGAACTTTTCCCCACAAGGTAAAAATAACATGACCCCTGACAAAATTAATCTTAATTTCTTAATATCAGCTAATTACCCATTCCATATTCAGATATCACAGTTGTGCCTGAAACGTCTAAAATAGTTGGTCCAAAACCAGACCCAGTCCAGGTCTGTACATCCCATCAGATTGTATTCTCCCTTAAGGCTTCTTAAATGTAGAACAAACAGTCCTTTTTTTATGCTACGGCTTTGCTGAAGGAATTGGGCCCATTGTCCTTCAGAGTATCCTACCTTCTGGGTTCTGTTTTAGCTTGCTTTTTTTCTTCCCTGTTTTTCTCGGAGACTGGATGTTAAGTCCAAAGGATTGATAAAATTCATGTTAAATACTTTTAGGGATTACATCATAGTAGATGGTGTAATATCAATTTGTTCTACCATTATTGATACTAAGATTAACTGGTAGATTAAAAGTGGCTTTATAACCCTTGTGAAGTTACATTTTTCCAGAAAGCACTTGAGTAATGTTACTTGGCACCATGCCAATATCCAGTCTCTTAATGATTTTAAAACTAATGAATCCTTGTCTGAATCAGTTTCTTTGGGCATTATAAAATGATGATCTATTTTTCTAATTCTGTCATTTCTTCTGCATTTATTAGCTGTCATTCTTCAATAAAGTTGAGATTTCCATTATCACCTGAGGCTATTTCAGATTACATTTCCTGGTAGAAAGTCAGAATAAAGATTTAATTTTTAATCTTTAATTACCAATTTTCAGAGTAAGGAGGTAGATAGCAGCTTTTAGTGACAAATGAGTTTTTGGCATTCTCTTCGAGTATCATTATGGACTCTGGACTTTCTTTTTTTTTTTTTTTTTAAAGATTTTATTTATTTATTCGACAGAGATGGAGACAGCCAGCGAGAGAGGGAACACAAGCAGGGGGAGTGGGAGAGGAAGAAGCAGGCTCATAGCGGAAGAGCCTGATGTGGGGCTCGATCCCATAATGCCGGGATCACGCTTTGAGCTGAAGGCAGACGCTTAACCGCTGTGCCACCCAGGCGCCCCTGGACTTTCATAGATTGAACATAATTTGATCAATTACAGTCTTTATCTTGCTGGTCTTTTTCTTTTGGTGTCTTAAGAAGAATTCTGCATACCAGGATCATAAACATTCTGTTGTGCTTTCTTCCAGTATTTTTAATTTGTTGTATGCTTTATGTTAAGTTTTTAGCCATCATGGATTAATTTCTGTACATGGTGTATGATGATCCATTTTTCTAATCCTCTGCCAATATTATACTGTGTATGCCACTTTAGGTTTAATAATTCATTTTGATATATGTAGTCCAAATTTACTTTCTTTGTTGTTACTGGTTTTCAGCTGTCTTTTTGTTATTGATTTTACATTTTATTATATGTTTTACGTTATATTTCTAGTTTTATTGCATTTTGGTGAGAATGTGGCTGATGAATCCCAGCTTAGTTGCATTTATTAAGTTCTTTTTTTGGTAAATAAGTATAAATACGATCTGTATCTGCCAATATGAGGGAATGTCCACGATGTATAATTAAGTGGAAGAACCACTTGAAGAATAATGTGGACTGTATATTTCAGTTTTTATTTTTTTTATTTTTATTTTTTTTTTTAAAGATTTTATTTATTCATTTGACAGAGATAGAGACAGCCAGCGAGAGAGGGAACACAAGCAGGGGGAGTGGGAGAGGAAGAAGCAGGCTCCTAGCAAAGGAGCCTGATGTGGGGCTCGATCCCAGAACGCCGGGATCACGCCCTGAGCCGAAGGCAGACGCTTAACGACTGAGCCACCCAGGCGCCCCATGTATATTTCAGTTTTTAAAGCAATTAACTAACAAAACCCAAAACAACTCCTGTATCTGTGTGGGTAAGCGAGAAAAAGGTACTTATCAGGTCATTAATTTAGGTTATGACAGAAATGTGAAATTTGAGTAAGAGTGGGTTTCACTATTAAAAAAAATCATGAAATATATATAAAGATGAATAAATAAAACATACACGAATAGTTTAAAGAAGAATAAAACGAATATCAATGTAGCCCCATTTAGTTAAGAGAAAACATTAGAACAATTCTACATGTTCCTTTTTAAGCACATTTCCTTTCCTGGAGGTAGCTACTTAGCTGAATTTTGAATGAATAATTTTTTTACTCCAGTTTTTTGACCCATGTATGTGATAAAACACTAAAAGTTTTTGAAAAACTGACTAGCTATTTTCTTAGCACTGTATAAAAAGTTCAGGTTTCCTGAGATTTTTTAAGTGCCCCTTCTGGGAAAATCACTGGGGAAAGACAGGAAAATAGGACTCACCATAATTAGGGCATCTGTTGAAGGCTCTAGTGGTCCAGTATCGAACATCTGGCAGAAATATGGTCAGAGGGGCACCTGGGTGGCTCAGTCGTTAAGCGTCTGCCTTTGGCTCAGGGCGTGATCCCAGCGTTCTGGGATCGAGCCCCGCATCGGGCTCCCTCCTCCACTCGGAACCTGCTTCTTCCTCTCCCACTCCCCTTGCTTGTGTTCCCTCTCTTGCTGGCTGTCTCTCTGTCAAATAAATAAATAAAATCTTAAAAAAAAATGGTCAGAAGTAGGTTGCTCTTTATCTTTTTTATAAGGTTACCATAGTCTCTCTGTTGCACTCAAGAATAGGATGAAGCCAGAGTCTGTGGTGTGACATCAGTGTCCTCAGCTGATCCCAGGTAGAAGGACATGGGGGGAAGAGGAGGAACTTCCATCAGCTCAAGGTCAAGACAGAACACATACAGATAAAAACCACAGCCAGGTTCACCTGGACATTCTTTCCTTAGGTTTAAAAAAAGGTGGTACGTAGCAGCAGGGAATTTTGCTGGTAGCCCTTTTGAGCAGTACTCTTGCAGTGTGGACTTGTTACCCTCTGCCTGACCCATGATTGTCATCCTGCTGTCTTCACTTATCATTCTCCTTGGGATTCCCTTTGTCCCTCTGTATGCCATTACTGTTTCTTTAGACCTCTGGTTTTTATGTCTTTCTCTTTGCTTTGTTTTTTTCTCTTGGTGAATATCCTTCATTATCTTATTGAGAATTGATACCTGGGAAGTAAATATTTTGAGACCTTTCAGATGTCTGAAAAATCTACCCTCTTGCTTGAGTGACAATCTAGAATTCTACACCCACTTACTTTTGAAAGTATTTCCTATAACAAGAGTTTTAGTAGGATGACTCTTTCCTATGTTTGACAATGTATTTACTATCTGTTCAACTGTGTTCTTCTCGTTTTAGACAGAATATTGTTGCGGGACGTAAAAGCTCTTACCCTGCACCATGACCGCTATACCACCTCTCGTAGGCTGGATCCGATCCCACAACTGAAATGTGTTGGAGGCACAGCTGGATGTGATTCTTACACCCCAAAAGTCATACAGTGTCAGAACAAAGGTTGGGATGGTTATGATGTACAGGTAATATTCATTATGTTGATGACAGTTGAACTGGAATTTTTATTCAACAGTGTTTATCGGGATATTATTCAGTATTTTTGGGAAAGTCATAGAAAATCTCAAGTTAAATATATAAATATAAATCAGTTATTCATTTTCTGGAAGAACATCCTCCAAAAGAAATGAACTGATTTTAAAGCCTAGAAACATTCACTGTAATTTTCTTCTAAGACATTAGTAAATTTTCGAAACTTTGTACGGGTAGAGGATCTCTGCTGGTTGTCATTTTACTGTCGTTCCTCAAAGAATACCAACCAACCCTTGAGAAATAATGTTAACATGCTCAGGAATCATAGGCTGTTCGGAATATAAAATGGTGTAAGCTGTCTGGCAGTTCCTCAAAAGGTGAAGCATAGAGTTACTATAGTTACTACCAGTCATTCCGCTGGTATGGAAGAGAATGAAAAATACATGTCCACACAAAAATTTGTACTTAAGTGGTAGTAGCAGCATTATTCATGATAGCCAAAAAGTAGAAACATCCTAAATGTCCATTATTGATGAATGAATAAACAAAATGTGGTATATCTATACAGTGGAATATTATTCCGCCATAAAAAAGAACAAAGAACAGGTAATGCTACAACATGTGTGAAAACATTATGCTAAATTAAAGAAGCCAGTCACATATTGTATGATTGCATTTATATGAAATGTCCAGGATAGGGAAATCCATAGAGACAGATTGGTAATTGCCCAGGGCTGGGAAATTTGGGAGGAAGTGAGTGACTGCTAATGTTTATGAGATTTCTTTTTGGGGTGATGAAAATAGACTAAAATCGATTGTGGTGATGGTTTCATGAACTGTGAATATACTAAAAACTATCGAAATGGGTGAATGTATGATAGGCGAATCATATTTCCATAAAGCTGTTATCAAAAATAAAATAGCATATCTGAAATTTGGGAGAGGAAGATAATTGGCCAAAAACAGAAACACATAAGAACAAATCAGATCTATTTTTGCTTGTGTCTCTTTAATGCTGTTGAAGAAGCACATTACCTATTTTTCTCAAAATGTAGTGAGGGAATTTAAACTCAGACTTTTTTAAAAAAGATTTTATTTTATTTATTTGAGAGAGAGAGGTGGGGGGAGTGGACTTTTTTTTTTTAAGATGGAAATTGTTGAGGCTAGCATGAATTTTTTTTGTATTTTTCTATGTACCTTTAAAAAAAATATTAAGAAATGGGGCGCCTGGCTGGTTCAGTCGGTGGAACATGCAATTCTTGATTTTGGGGTTGTGAGTTCAGGCCCCATGCTGGGTGTAGAGATTACTTTAAAATTTTTTTTAAAGAGAATTACTTATAGGATTGACCCTGGGAAGTTAGTCCATGGTGTTATAAAATTTGTGCAAAAAGTTTTTCTCAGGTTATATATTATCTCTGATGCTATATGTAGTTACCAGATACTCATATATGGTGCTGATTTTTGAGCCTTAACTTAAAAAAAACCCCTCTATTTTTATTTATCTTTATTTATTTTAAATGATTTATTTATTTTAGAGAGAGAAAGAGTGAGCGCACGTGGTCATAGGGGATGGGTGGTAGGTCAGAGAGAGGGAGAGAGAGTCTTAGGTAGATTCTGTGCTGAGTGCAGAGCCTGTGGCGGGGCTCCATCTCATGACCCAGAGATCATGACCTGAGCCGAAACCAACAGCTGGTCGCTTAACTGACTTTGCCACCTCGGTGCCCCCAAAAACCTCTATTTTTAAAGAAAACATCTTGAACAACAGTGGCAAAAAGTTGACATTTAAAAATTTTGCTTAACATTTACAATTGTGGAATGTTTAATATGTACGAAAGAATTGCTTACATGTATATGTGAGGAATAAGGAATAGTAATAAAATAAACACTCAGGTATCTAGTACCTAGCTTTGAAGTCCCTAGGTTACCTTCCCTCCAACACAGAAGTACTCATTCTTTTGAATTTTATCATTCCCTGACTTCATTTTGCAGTTTTATGACAGCTAGATAGCCCAAATAGTACATATTAAATGAAAAAAAATATTTTGATTCTAATAGCCTATTTCTATTTTTCTTCACAGTGGGAGTGTAAGACCGATTTAGATATTGCATATAAATTTGGAAAAACTGTGGTGAGCTGTGAGGGCTATGAATCCTCTGAAGACCAGTATGTACTAAGAGGTTCCTGTGGCTTGGAGTATAACTTAGATTATACAGAACTTGGCCTGAAGAAATTGAGAGAGTCTGGAAAAAACCATGGCTTTAACTCTTTCTCCGATTATTATAACAAGCTATACTCCCCAGATTCTAGTGGCATCAGTGGATTGATTACCATCGTAGTACTACTTGCTATTGCTTTTGGAGTTTATAAATTGTTCCTTAGTGATGGTCAAGATTCTCCTCCACCATATTCTGAGTATCCTCCAAATTCCCATCGTTATCAGAGATTCACCAACTCAGCAGGACCCTCTCCCGCAGGCTTTAAGTCTGAATTCACAGGTACGTTTCCCTAATGGCAATAAGTAGGGTAGATGCCAGGTAGAGAATCTTGTGCTGGTTTCTGAAATTGAAAGTGGTGGGATTGGGAAACCAAAGCAGATTTGTCTTCTCGTCTTCTATTTTACTCTTTCAACGTCTTTACCTCTTCTTCTGTGTAAGGGTAATTGTGATTACTATTTTAAGGTGGCATGATTAAATTATAAATCATCTTAATCAGAAAAACTTGATCAGATTTGGTAATAAGCATTTACCTTGAACTCTGTCTCATACCATACACAAAAATGTATTCATTAAATACTATAGGTCTCAGCATAAAAGGTAAAACAGGTTTCCAGAAAACATAGGAAAATATTTGTCATGATCATGTGATAGGCAAAAATTTCTTAGAATATAAAAAGTTCCAGCCATAAAGAAAAGATGAATACATTTGACTTTATTTAAGAATGTTTAGCCGTCAAAAGACAACATTAACAGAGTGGAAAGGCAAGCCACAGACTGGGAGAAAATAGTTGTAAAATGTTATTTCCAACACAGGGTGTGTATCTAGAATATGTGTGTGTGCTGCCCGAGTGAGCCCTAGAATATGTAAAGAACTCTCCCACAAACCTGAGGAAAGACACACAACCCAGTTTTTAAAATGGACAGAGACTCGAACAGCCATTTTATAATAGAAGATATCCAGATGTCCCGTAACAATATCAAAAGGTGCCTAGCATCATTAGTCTTCAGGAAAATGCAAATTAAAACCACACTGAGTTCATTATTAACCACTATATAACCACCATAACTGCTAACATTGAAAAGGGAGAGTACCAAGTAAGGTAAGGATGTAGTCAACTGCAACTTGATGGTAGGAGTTAAATAGAAAGCACTGAAGACTATCACTGCCTCCCCTATGACCCAGGAGTTCCATTCCTCGATAAATACGCAAGAGAAATGATGCATTTGAACGCAAAAAGACACACACAGAATATTTTCATAGTTTTATTCATAATAGTCAAAAACTGGAAATAGCATGTACATAAACATAAGAATGGGACAAATTGTGATTTTTTTCATGCAATGGAATACTATAGATCAGTTTAAAAAAACAAAACCAAAAACTGATAAAATGCAATAATGGGGGTTGACTCTCACAGACACAGTGATGTGTCAGACCCGGAAGAGTACCTAGTGTATGATTACGCTCATACACAGTTCAGGAATGGGTAAAACTAAAGTATAGTGAGAGAAGTCAGGGTAACGCTTATTTCTGCCGTGGGTGGGTGTCTATTGGGAGTTTTCATGAGGGAGCCTTCTGGGGTGCTGGAAGTGTTTTACTGATGTGCGTAGTGGTTACACGCATGGGTACATATGTACAAATTTATTATGTTATTCATGTGAGATTAGCACCCTTTCCTTTATGTATACTATACATTAATTTAAAAAAAACTTCCTCTGAGCAGAAGATACTTTTTGGTCTCTTTAAGATCTGACTTCCCAATCAATAGAAATATCTGGCTGCTGTCTCCACTTGGATTCCTCCATTAGACACTCAAGTACAAGCTCTTACAGATGTTCATAATACAAAGAAGGAACTCCCAGTGGGGTCGTCTTCCAGTAGCTGATCCTGAGAGAGCAAATGTGACTTTACAGGAGGGAACTACCCCCTTTTAAAATATATCCCTTTTTTTTCATGTCTGTGGTAAAGGTGCTCCTTAGTTATAAATCAGTATTTTATGAATACACTTTTTAAAAAAATATTTATTTATTTGAGAGAGAGCATGTGGCGGGGTGGAGAGGGACAGAGGGGCAGAGGGAGAGAGAACTTCAAGCAGGGGCACCTGGGTGGCTCAGTCGTTAAGCGGCTGCCTTTGGCTCGGGTCATGATTCCAGGGTCCTGGGATCGAGCCCCGCATCGGGCTCCCTGCTTTGCTGGGAGCCTGCTTCTTCCTCTCCCACTCCCCGTGCTTGTGTTCCCTCTCTCTCTAGCTGTATCTCTCTGTCAAATAAATAAATAAAATCATAAAAAAAAAAAAAAAGAACTTCAAGCAGACTCCCTGCCAAGTGGGGAGCTCGATGTGGGGCTTGATCCCACAACCCTGAGATCATGACCTGGGCCGAAATCAAGAGTTGGACACTCAACTAACTGAACCATCCAGGCGCCCCTTACCATTTTTTTTTTTTTGAAATACGCTTTTTGAATACAACTTGTTTATGAGTCGAGGGCTGAGTATTATTAATAAACAGGACAAATGAAATAATTGAAATGCCATGTTATTTTTGGTTTTATTTAAGTAAGGATACCTAATAAGTCATTTTTTATTCCTAGGACCACATGGTGCCGCTCCTGGTTTTGGCAGTGCTTTCACAGGACAGCAAGGATATGACAGTTCAGGACCAGGGTTCTGGACCGGCTTGGGAACCGGAGGAATATTAGGATATTTGTTTGGCAGCAATAGGTAGGCTTTGCCTTGATCTCACTTGCCCTTTAATTCCACTTTTCTTTAGAGGCTTCTTTGTTCGGTTTGCAGTTTGACTGGATTTGGTTTTGTTAACGAAGATAAATTATGGTGACTTTACCCTATTAAATCAGGTTCTCTGCTCTATGGGCTTTCATCAGTATTGTGTATGTTGTTTTCTTTCATTGTGTTTCTTCTTCCAGCGTCATCCTTATAGAAATCATGAGATAGGGAAAAAGGCTGTTTACTTAACAGCTGAGAAAATGAGAAGACAGGAAAGAACACGGCATTTGAGGAACAGTTAGCAGTCTGGTTTGGTAGGAGAATGATAGAGAAGCAAGGCTGAAAAGGGCTTGGAGCCAGATTTTGGGGTGTCTTCATATTATTGGTAGTTTGATTTTAGATTTTGTCTGAGTGCGAATTCTGGGAGAAAGAGTCTCTTCTTCCTGTCACTCTGCCCCCCAAGGCAGTGACTATACAATATCAGAAATATAAAATAGTATTTATTTCATGTTATACCAGAACACTGCGGAAAAACACTCGATAAAGGTATTTTTTTCCGAGAGTATAGGAATAGGAGGATATTTAAAAGTCACAAGAAAAATGCCTGATACGCTTTTATGTCTTAATAGAGCAGCAACACCCTTTTCAGACTCGTGGTACTACCCGTCTCCTTCGTACTCTAGCACATGGAGTAGCCGTGCTTACTCACCCCTTCGTGGAGCCTCAGGAAGCTATTCGGCGTATTCGAGCTCAGAGACAAGAACCAGAACGGCATCGGGTAAGAGTGAAAACATAGAAGTTCCTATTATGTAGCCGTGAAGTACAGAAATAGTTTTGGAACTTAAGAAAATAGTTATTAACTTTATATTAGCAATCATAATTTTTTTGGCATACCCATCAGAAATATTAATAGCATAATTAACTGAGATTAAAATATAGTTCAGATTCATTCTTTCCTCTTACTTCTAAACATTCTTTAAAAATCAAACAGGGATTTGGTTTAGACTCACTTCTACCACTAACCAGGGTTTTACTTTGAACCTTCCTGAACATCGGTTTCCACATACGTTTACATCTGTGACCTCTAGGCTTCTTTTGAGCTTATCTAAAATGGAATTTTCTAGGTAGATGTTTGAACTTTTAAAATTCAGTAAAACTCAGTAAATAACTCAGTAATTCCATACTGTAAATAATTGTCAAAAATACGGTGGTCATGTTTATTGCTATTGTTAAGAGGAAATTTTATAAAAAGCAAAGATATAAAAAACGAGAAAGTATTTGTTTTTAAACACCCAGCTGATGAGCAGAGGATGGGAGGACATGGGTAATGAAGTAGTGATGGACTGCTGTGGATTGGAGTCGTCCTCCTCAGCAGGGGGTGTCATGGAACAGAGGTTAATTCTTGATATTGATAGAAGACTTGTTTAAATATGTTTTGAAGTGTAAGGGTGAATTTCTCATAGTACTGGTGTGAACATCATTTGACACAATCACTTTGAAAGACTGTTTGGCATTACCGACTAAAATTAAGCATAAACATGTTCAAGACCCAGCAGTTTCACTCGCAGATATATAGCAGCAGAAATGCATACACTTGTACACTGGAAGATAAGTACAAGAACGTTCATGGCATCTTTATTCCTAATAGCCTTCAGCTGGAAAAAAACAAAACAAAACAACCCTGTATCCAGCAGCAGTAAACGAGATGAATACATTGAGTTATGGCCATACAGTGGAATGCTGTGCAACAGGGAGAGAGAATAAACAGCTGGATGCAATAATGTGGGTAGATCTACCAAATATAAAAAGAAAAAAAAAGAAGCCAGACACAAAGGAATATATATAAATATGATTACAACATTCATATTTTATAAATATACATGTTTAAAAATAAGCAAAGCTAACCTATGGTGTTAGGTATAAAGTGTAGTGGTTACTTTTTGGGAGGAAAAGGGGATGTAGTGATTGGGAGGATATATAAAAATATAGCTAGTAGGACATAACATAAGAAAACTCATTCTTAGTGGAGACAAAAATTGTAAAAAAAAAAAAAATATCAACTAGAAATCTTTGGGACTTATATGAAGAAAATCATTAAACATTACCAAATAACCTAAAGGAAAACCTGAAAAAAAAAGGACTTTCCAGGTGGGAACACTTGTCGTCTTGTAAACTGTCAGTGTATTTGCCTGTACGTGGGTGGAGCAGGGTGAAGGGGGAGTCGACTACGTGACGTTTACCATTGAAAGCTGGAAACTTGCCCCTACCGTATTTCTGTTGCCGCTCGGGTTGTGACAGTAGCAGGGCATGGCTGGCTCCATTGGCCTCTCTGCGTTTTGGCTTAGACTTTGAGTATTGCCCATACCACTTTGGCCCCACCATAGAACATGTGTTCTTTGGTTTCCTGACTGTGAGTGATTGGCAAGCAGCATGTCTTTGTCTAGTCAGTTTGATGCCTGGGTGACCGGGAGGGCTGTTGTGGGTGGTGAAGCACTGTCTGCACAGCCCCGGTCCCCACTACTTGCCTCCTTCCCTTGTGTCGTTTTATTCATTTGTTAACAATAAATGTGTTCCTGTTGTAGTTTTATAAGCAATGCCAGCTCATTTTTAAAAACCAATGTAGGGGCGCCTGGGTGGCTCAGTCGTTAAGCGTCTGCCTTCGGCTCAGGGCGTGATCCCAGTGTTATGGGATCGAGCCCCATGTCAGGCTCCTCCACTAGGAGCCTGCTTCTTCCTCTCCCACTCCCCCTGCTTGCGTTCCCTCTCTCACTGGCTGTCTTTCTCTCCGTCAAATAAGTAAATAAATAACATCTTTAAAAAAATAAAATAAAATTTTACTCTTCTCATTTTAGGATATGGTGGTACCAGAAGACGTTAAGCGAGTAAAAAGTTGAAGTCAAACACTGGATGCAAAATTTCTGAGTTTTCATCACTTTAAAAAAAAAAAGCTACCTGCTAACACCTGGGGAAGGGGAATATATAAAAGTTGTGTGGTTTTTTTGGTCCTATATTGCTTTTTGTGCTCTGTTACTTGAGACTAACAGTTGATTTGTGAGAAAATGCTTCTGTAGAGAATTGTATGTTACTGTAATGTTCAGTTGTGTTTTACAGTTTCTGAAAGTGATGATTACTGCGGAAAGCTGAAAATGTATTAATTTCTAAAACCTATGACATCATTAAGAATGAAGGCTTCGTGACCATTATACACTGGGTACCGAAAACATCAATCTTAACATGGCTTTAGTTGATGAGTCATTACCTTATAAAAACGATAATAATCTATTTGGTATTTGTGTGGTGTTTACTGTTCTTCAAACATTTAAACCAAGCTTTGAATCACCAGTTATACTTATCTGTATGTTCTGATCACTTTTGAGCTCAGGAGCTTTGAATCCTTCGGTGGTGGTGGGGTTCAGTTAAGTGAGAATGACCTTTTTTTGGAAAAGGTGGAAAATAAGTATCTAGAAAGTTGTTGCGAATGATTTGTGTATTGACAGAGGTATTCATTTCTTAAGTAAAATTTAAATGCCTCAGCAAAGGTGTTTTACTAGCAAAAGCATGCAGTTCCCTGTGGGCTCTCCAGTGTTGTGTAGCCACCTGTTCCAATCTTACATTAAAATGACAGGAAAAATAAAAACAAGGGGTTTCATTCTTATTCTTTCTACCAGCCTTGACACAAATTGATGTTACTTTTGGACCCTTTTCCTTCAAGGGATTCATGCAGAAGCTCTGTCTCCCTAATTTCCCGTGGTAGTCTTGCCTTAGCTACCAGTCCCTCGGTAATTGCCTTCAAAAAAGTAATTCAGAAATGGCGTGGAAGGAAGCCTCTGCTAAAACATGACTTACAAACAAACAAGAAAGAAATCTCCAAGCCTCTGAACTCTCAAAGATTGCATCATCTGTCTTAGTTAAGCTTTGCAACCTGAGAGTCTCATTTTTGCCTTTTGGGAATCATTTAAAAACAAACCTTTGAATATTAAAATGTAATTTAGGGACTAGTTGAAGGAATATTGTGAACACAACTGCCCTTTCCTCTCATCAGTAAAACTTGGTAGAAATCTTAATTTATGTCACAGAGGAAACAGTTTTTATGTTGCACTAAATCCTTACCCCATTTCTCCTTAGTAAAAGGAGAGGGAATAAAAGAAAATCCAGTTTATTGCCTTTCCCCCCATTTGCTTATAGTGTTTTGGGTTTGAATTTACTTTTTACTACAGGAGTCGATAATCTTGAACTGAGTATGTTTTACTTGAAGAGCAATGTAAAAAAAATTGTTAATTTAAAACTGCCATGGATTGTGCCAGCAATAGTGATCTGCATATAAAATTTGCTGTTCTTTTTTTAATGAAGGGATTTTTTTTTTTTTAATTGAAGTATAGCTGCCACACAATGTTAACATTAGTTTCAGGTCCGATTTCTATTTTTGGACGCATTATTTCCGGTCATTGGAATTTTAAGAAAATAATGAATGACTGTAGAGTTGACTAAATCGGTGGCTTTAGATTGCTTTCAGGAGCACTAGAGGTGTTCTTTGAGGCTCTTTGAAAGACCGCCTGGAGGGAAGGAAGGGAAAGAAACTGGGTGCATAAGGCTCAAAGATCCTCTGCCCCCAACCTCCACTAGGGTTCTCCTTCTCTATTGTTGTGTGTTTACATTTTCTTGTTACTTGTAGAAAAGATTCTGAGGTCTCACCTTCAAAATCTAAGACTCAGAATGAAAGACAGTACAACTGGGTCCCATCAGGGATGACACCAAGGGAAAGTAGGTCCTGAAGTGAGCTTGGTGGACCTGGTTGGGTGGGCATGAAAAGGAGAAAGGAAAGGTGAGAGGGGCTTTATGGTTGTACTCACATGAGGGTTCAGCAGAACTTCAGATGTTAGGGTGGGATTGCTGGTAATTGAACCAGTTAGGTGTGTTTCTGTAGTTTCATGAATGCTTCTCTCTGAAGCTCCTTGATCTCTTGGATTCTGATCCCTGTCCTCCAAGGCTAGCTTAAGTTTATCTACTGTTTTTCCATAACACCTTGTACACACTTTTATTATTGAACTTAGTACATTTCGCTGTAACTACTTCTTAAGTGTAGATCTTTCTTACAACTCTGAGCTCTTTAGGGAAGGAGGCCAAATATTACTTCTTCCTGCCCCTTGCAGCTAGGGCGTAGTCCTGTGACTAATTCTGTCAATATTTCTGTCAGATGTGCCCTCTAGGTCTATGGAGACAATGGCACAAAGACCTCAGGACAGTTAAGAGATTATTCCCAGGAGTGATAGAGTAGTCAAAAGATTTAGCGGAGGTATTGGTGAGTGTCTGGTGGTCCTTCCTAGGGAGACACATTAACTGGATGGTTGCTGTGGTATGTGCTGGCTGGGTTGTGTGCTGCCTGGATACCCATGCCTGAAAACCTGCCACTTCTAAGCCTGGTTTTCCAGCCTTCCCTTTGGTTCTTTGAGCTAATTAATACAAATATTAATAAATTCCTTTTTCTGCCCAATTTAGTAGAGTCATTTTCTGTTCTTTGTTACTAAGAACCTTTTATGTATGATGAACTTCCAAAGATTCTTTAATTGTAAGCAACAGATACTGGCTAATTGTAATAAAACATTGTGGTTCACTCCTAACTCCTGTTCCTCCCTGCTAATTTGTTCTCTAAACAGTGGTTCTCAACCTTGAAGGAGCATCCGAATCACTAGAGGGGTTTAAATACAGATTGCTTGGCCCTACCCTCAGAGTTTCTGATTTAGCAGGTATAATGGTCAGTTTTATGTGTCACCTTGGTTAAGTTATAATTATTAAACACTCTTAAAGATATTGCTGTGAAGATATTTCATAGATGTGGTTAATATGTACAATCACTTGATTTTAAGTAAAGGAGATTATCCTTGGGGATCTGGGTGGGCCTGTTCCAGTCAGTTGAAAGGCCTTGGGAGCAGAACTAAGATCTCCTGGAAGAAGGATTCTGCCTGTGGATAGCAGCTTCACTCAAGAAATGGCATTTGCCCTTCCTAATGGTTTGCCCTATGGACTTTGGACTTGCTTAACTAGCCCTTAACAATCGTGTAAGCCGGTTCCTTCCAATAAATCTCTCCATATACATCTGCTACTGGTTCTGTTTCTCTGATTGAGCCCTGACTGACACAGATTGTTGTACAGAAGTGATTCTAAAGAAATAGAATTTTAAGGATGAGTTTTTAATATTGGATTTTCTGGGTTTTCTGGATTATTTTTTCTAATCTGATTAAATTGAAAGACACGAATGACTGTTTCCAGCGGTAAAGAGGACACTGGTAGTCCATGGCGTGTTGTGGCAATAGAGGTACACAAAATACCACATTTTGATAGCATATGAATGCAGCAGCCACTGGCCGAAGACTTATGTTAAGGATATAATAGGAAAACATGTTTGTGGCCTTGCAGGCTTTAGTGTAAATGTCAAGAGTCAAGCGGCCGGAATGCCCGGCCTGCCCACCAGTTGGGAACGCCCAACTGTTTTGGGGCAGAACACTGCTGAAACCTGATTGCTTTTAACAATAGCCTGCAGGGTCCCTAGAAACATGTTTAAGAATAGGCCCCACTTGCTAAACGTTACATCACCTGATCCCCTGACCTTCCCCGTGATGTACCACTATCCCATGACCTTCCCCGTGATGGTGATGCACCACTATCCCGTGACCCTCCCCGTGATGCACTACTATTCACTAGAGTGTAATACGGATCACTCCCTTGATCGATCATGATTGTGATTGCTTTTGATTGTTGCCAATAAATACGCGAGGTTGCAGCTCTTCGGGGCGATCACTCGTGGCGATCGTCCCCTGCACCCACGCTCTCTTTCTCAAGCTAACCTGTCTGTGCCTCGTCCTTCTTCCCAATCGACGAATCAAGGGTGCTGTGGCTGTGGCGCTGCGGGCGGTGCCGCGGCATCTGAAAAAGCAAGATTCTGGAGGACCATGCATGATACCGTAGAACATTTTATTTCAGTTTTTATTTAAATTTTATTTAACATACAGTGCAATATTGGTTTCTGGAGTAGAATTCAGTGATTCATTACTTAAACACCCAGGGCTCATCACCACAAGTGCCCTCTTTAACATCCATCAGCCATCTAGCCCATCCCACCACCCAACTCCATCAACCCTCAGTTTGTTCTCTATCTTTAAGAGTCTCTCATGGTTTCCCTCCTTCCTTCTCCCTTCCCACTTCCCATATGTTCATCTGTTTTCTTTCTTAAATTCCACGTGTAACTGAGATCATATGGTATTTGTCTTTCTCTGACTGACATTTCACTTAGCATAATACACTTTAGCTCCATCCACATTGTTGCGAATGGCAAGATTTCCTTTTTTGATGTCTGAGTAATATTCCATTGTGTGTGTGTGTGTGTATATATATATATATGTATATATATATATATATAACACATTTAAAAATTATTTATTTCAGAGAGAAAGCATGAGTTGGGGGAGGAGCAGAGGGAGAGGGACAAGCAGACTCCCCACTGAGCACAGAGCCCAATGTGGGGCTCGATCCCGTGACCCTGAGATTATGACCTGAGCCAAAATCAAGTCAGATGATTGAGCCATCTAGGTGCTCCCAATGGATATCTTTTTTATCCATTCATCAGTCAATGGACATTTGGGCTCTGCATAGTTTGGCTATTATTGATAATGCTGCTATAAAGACTGGGGTGCGTGTACCCCTTTGACCTTAGTACATTTTAGTCAAATGAGTGTAATGGGACTGGCTGGTTGCTCCTAACTGAGCTGGACAAAGTAGAAAAAGAAAAGGATGAGTTCAGTGCTTCAAATTCCCACCTGAAGTTTCACATTAATGACCTGAAAGCTTTTTATATTTTCTCTGAAAGAAACCCTTACCTCCTTAACCAAAGGACTGAGACTTCTGAAAAGCAAACCCAGAGTCTCATCCCGCAAGTGGCTCAATTACAACACAAATGTATTTTCAACCTCAAGCAGTGTCTACTGTTAAAGTGAGGGCATTGAGTGAGAAAGAATGGGAGCCTAAAAAGTGGAATGCGGACATATGAGAAGATCCCAGTAAAGTTCGGGCCATCGAACCCCTAAGTTCTGCTGCGTCTTTCTTGCCAGTAGAAGTAGTCCTTCCACTCCCGTCTGAGAATGTTAATCCTACTTTGCCTGAGACACCTGTTATGATCTCTCTAGCGGTATTCCTTGTGGGCATTACTGATTCTCCTCACCACCCTATTTTGCTGCTTCAACTGTATGTAGACGCATGTCCCAGCAGATGCCAAAGTATAATCCATGAGGTGCATTGCATGCCAAAAGAACTGCATAATTTTTCAAATCTATACAGATAGAAATCTGGGGACTATGTGGGAATGGATCTTAAGGGTGTAGGATAATTGTGCAAAAATATGAAGTTGAATCAGGCTAAATTTATTGATATGGGCCCACTAAACAGATTCTGGATTCAGTGTCCTAGTCCAAGGGATTTGAAAGGGCTCTAACAGTTTGGTTAGTTGGCTGAACGTGGACTCAAAATTGGCTCACACTAAAGTCAAAATGCCACAACTGCCTTGGTAGGTATATTGCAGGGGAAGGGATCCAAAGGCTTAATGGGATTAGAATGTTAGGATGGATTTATCATGGAAGACCTACTCACCCACTCTGGGAGAGTCCAGAGGAAGACAACTTTCAGAATTTTACTTTCAGAAATAAATTTGGGTATGGCCCCCAGCATCCTTGAGCTTTGTGGTTGCTCTTTATAGGTCAGAATATACAGTGGGACTGCTTCCATCAAACTGGGATCCCTAAATGCAGTGAGGTTAATGTGATCCCGGGGTAACTGGGCCAAGTGATGATACCTGGTTGCCAAAGACAACATGGCCTGGTTACCGGAATGAATGGCAGAGTCAGAGTAACAGAGTTAGCTAAGGCACAGAGACTTAGGGCATTAGCGTTGTTTATGGTGTTCATAGAAAAGAAATAGGTGGGCAGTCTACTAAATTGCTTGATCTGTGTAAGTGAACAGTTCTAGGCTGAGTGAACAAAGCCTAACTCTACCTCACTGCCAAAATTTGTATTGTTAATCTTTTCCCCAACCTTCCCCCAAAGGACCTATGGCTATTTACTAGGGAGACTGTGCACTGTGGGAAGGGAAATAATCAGGTATTTTGGGGATTACTGGACACTATCTCTGAGTTGACACTAATTCTAGGAGGTCCAAAATGCTACTGTGGTCCACCAGCCAGCGCAGGTGATTAATGGAGTTTTAGCTTAGATTTCTCAGTGAGTTCAGTGGGTCCCCAAGTGTACCCTGTGACCATTTCCCCAACTCTGGAATGCGTAGTTGGAACAGACATACTCAGTAGCTGGCAGAATCTCCACACCGGTTCCCTGACCTGTGGATGTGGAATGTTATGGTAAGAAAGACCCAAATGGAAGTTACAGTACTGCCTCTACCTAAAAAGTAGAAAACCAATGGTGGCTGCAATATAGACACTGGATTAAAGGGCCTGAGGGGGTGTTGTTGGGACCCTAGTGGGAAGGAAAGACATCTAAGTTAGAAATAATAGTGGCTAGGAACAAAGTGGAAATGGGGAAATGAAATGGAGGGACACAGAAAGCTCCTAGAAAAATGTGTTTAACATGTGTTATGATCTGAATTGTGTTTCCCCAAATTTCATGTTGAAACCCTAACCCTCAGTACCTTAGTTGGAAATAGTGTTGTTGCAGATGTAATTAGTTAAATTAAGATGAGGTTATAGTGGATTAGGTGAGCCCCTACTCTGACTTGTGTCATCATAAGAAGGAGAAATGTGGACACAGAGTCACACACACAAGGAGACTCCAGTGAAGACTGGAGTCTTGCTGCCATAAGCCAAGGAACACCAGAGATTGCCACCAACGCACTGGAAGAAAGGAGGGAGGCCTGAGAATGATTCTTCCCTAGTGCCTTTGGAGGGGGCTCGGCTCTGCCAATACATTGATCTCAGGCTCGTAGCCTTTAGAACTGTGAAACAAATTCCTATTCTTCAAGGAAAAAAAAAAAGTAAACCAAAGAAATATGGTATTTCTGGAGGGACTGCAGAGATTAGTACCACCATCAAGAAATTGAAGGATATAGGTCTGGTGATTCCTACCACGTTCCCATTCTACGTGCTTATTTGGCCAGTGCAGAAAAGAGATGGCTCTTGGAGAATAATAGTGAATTATCATACTTATAATTAGGTGGTGACTCCAATTGCAACTGCCGTTCCAGATGTGGTTTCATTACTTGAGTACATTGATACATTTCCTGGTACCGGATATGCAGCACTTGATCTGGCAAACACTTTTCCTTGATACCTTGATAGTGACCACCAGAAGCAGTTTGCACTGTCCTACCTCAGAGGTATATCAACACTCCAGCCCCATGTCATAATTTAGTCTGCAGGATCCTTGATCACTTTTTCCCTCCATAAGATATCACATTAGTCCATGACAATGATGATGATATGCTGATTGGACCTGGTAAGTAAGAAGTAGCAACTATTCTAGATGTTTTAGTAAGTATGTCAGAGGGTGGGAAATAAATCTGACAGTGAAGTATCTGGGGGGTCTACTGGTGAGGAAAGCTGCTGGTTGGTCTCCTTCATTTGATTGTTGGCTCTATGAGGGCAGGAATTTTTTTGGAGGGGTTGTTTTCTTCCTGTGTTGTTATGGCTATATCTTCAGTGCCTAGAATAGTAGATAGGGTCCCAGCAAGAAATAGATGGGTTTAATAGAGGGACTATTTACAAAGGTGTGGACAGATGTGAGGAAACCACAAGAATGGTATCATACAACAGGGCAAGTAGCAATTGGGCAGTTGCACCTACAGGCCTGAAGAACTATTGAGTAAGGAGTGCAAAGAGTTGTAGTGCCCCTCGTCATCAGTGAGTAGCAGCAACCCAATTTTTCATTGGTAGTTTGGATGAATTACCCGAGTCAATAGAGTGATCCTTTCCTTTGCCTGTTTGTGCACCTTCTCAGATTTGCTTTCCTGTCCTCTTCTTTCACCTGGTTCGTGTCTCACCCAAGGTCATTCCGCTTTGAGACAAATGAAACAATACTGCTAGGCATGGGATATAGCTTCCTGAGTGGCTGAGAGGGGCCAGTTCATGAAACTCAGAAGTTCAGAGAATTAGCTCAATGGTGGATGGTCCTTTCTGAACAGACAACAACAGGAACAAATGCAATCTTTTGGTCCCATATAAATGCTCCCCAAAGAGGAACCTGAGCAGTGGAGTCTCCTACATGACATTTTTTATGGCTATTACTCAGCCTCTTTCTTCAGCAAGCCCTCCTCTTGCTCAAATAGTTCATGCACAAAGTGGTGGGGGAGGTGAAGATTATGTATAGACTTAGCAACAGAAGCTTTTGCTCACCAGAATTCATCTGGCTACAGTCACTGCTGAGTGCCCAGCCTCCAAAAGCAAAGATCAACCCTGAGCTCTAGATATGGTACCATTTCCTGGGGGGACCCGCCAGCCACCTGGTGGCATCTTGATTACATTAGACCACCTCTGTCATGGTTTGTCACTGGAATAGACACTTACTCTAGGCTTGGATTTGCCTTTGCCACCCACAATGCTTCCTGAAAAAACACAATATGTGGGCTTACAGAATGCTGTATCAAGCATCACAGTCGTCCACACTGCATTGTTTCTAAGGAACTCATTTTATAGTGAATGAAGTACAACAACAGAACTATAGCCGCATGATTTATAGAGGCCTCTGTCCTCTCCTGGATCCAGAAGCAGCAAATCTTCATGATTTTGTTAGCTCTCTGATGCCTTCAGGAAAATTTCTTTTCATATTTTGTTCAGTATTGCTCTTTTCCCTGTGCGATAACATTGGTCCAAGTCATCTATTGCTTAATTACTTGAAAGTGGAATTCCCCTACTTTACATATTTGAAGGTAGCTCTATCTTTGACCAAGATAAACATCCCAAACACATTCAATTATTTCTTAGTTTACCTAGTTTTAGGTTCCCCCACCATGTGGTCATCATTCTAGTTTGATAATATTTATCTTTTTTCCCCACCACCATCTTTTCTAGTTTCCTTATAGTACCAAAGGAGAAAAGACAGTTTTTCTCCTTACCTTAAAACATTCACTATTATAAATATTTATTAAGCTAAATTATTTAAATAAAGTTATATTTATTTAGGTTAAATTATACAGTTAAATTAATTTGCAATGAATAGTTTTAGGCTATAATCATAACATAAATAGATTATAATCATAACATAATTTAGGTTATAATCATAACATATTCCATAATTAAGAAATAAAAGTAATACAAAATCTTTGTGAAAAATTCAGTTCAGAAGGATATAAAGAGAAAAGCAAAAGAAGTCTGTATCTGCCCAATTCCACACAGCTCTTCCTCTGCTCCCCTCAACGTGGCCACCTTACCCAGAGGTATCTCTGTTAACAGCATTTTGGTTATTGTTCTAGAAATGACACATGACATCAAGAATTTTTTTCTCTAAAGACTAGATCTGTTTTCTTTTAACAGCTGCATAGTGTTCCATCATGTGGATATAGCATAATTTAATCTGCCCATTCCTTTATTTTTGAACGTCTATCATGTTCCAAAATTTTTGCTATTTTCAACAATGCAATACTGAACATATAGAGATATCTTTAACATATATGTTTATGTTGTGATCACTCTGCAAAGATAGCATGGACCCCCCCCCCCAAATGATAGAATCACTCCTTATTGGAGTTTAGATTGTAATATATATATATATATTATACGTGTGTGTGTGTGTAGATTTGTAAGACATATTTCTAGAGTGATACTATCCATGCTTATATGTGGCACCCAGACTGAATTTAGGAATTGGATATAGGAGAGCTGCTATTTAGATACAGCCTTCCATCTTTCTTCATGGGTGGGTAAAGTGAGTCACTCTGAAGCAGATCTTTGTTCTAAGATTCTCTTTGTGGCTTTTCTTAAGTAAATAAATACAGGGTAAGTAGGTAAGCCATTGCTCTTGAGGAAGTATATAATAGGACTTTAAAAAATGGCTTGATGAAGCTTACTTCTTTAAATATTTTTTAATACGTAGAGATCAAAGGTTGCTTAAGAGGAGGTAATTTTCTTGGAGACCAAGGTGACTATTAGAAAAGAATGTAGCCATATTTTTCACCCTATTTTTTGGAGTTCCTCATGAATCATACCTTCTGGATCATTAGAGAGAGCTCTTACTGAGGTAGAGAAGAATGAGTTTAGACTGGGGGTTCTGACTTATTATGAAATTCTAGATGGTCTTGGAGGAAATCGGGTCCTGAATTGACTTGTGGCTATGTCTGGAACTGGAGTTGCCCCAGATCTTACTTACACCAGGGCACAATGAGTGTGCTTTGGAAAGAACGGCTGAAGGTGCAGGTCTAAACCAGAGACCTGGAACCTGGGAAATCTAGGAGGAAGGGTGCCACTGTGGCCTCCAAAGGAATAGGGACTAAAAAGAGCAGTGGAAAAGAATACATCAGACTGGGTGGTTTTCAGAATGTGGCACTAAGGATGGTACCTGACAGTCTGGTCAGCTGGTGGATGGATCAGATTCTCCAGATTGCTCTCCAGAAGGCATTTATGAAATTATGTTCAGCCACTCTGGGCAATGTCCTTGGGATTCTTGAGTAAGTGGGGGTTGGCGGTGGGGGAGGAAGTGAAGTCCCTCAAAAGGTATTATGCCTCCAGCTAATCTAAAATATTGGAGGGGCTCCTGGCTGGCTCGGTAGAGCATGCGACTCTTGATCTTGGAGTTGTGAGTTTGAGCCCCACATCAGGCATAGTGATTACTTAAAAACTAATCTAAAATATTGGGATTCCGGCCTGGTTTAATTAGGAAAAATAAGAGATGCAATCATATTTGTTCCTCAAGTGGATTAAATAAATCATGGTGGTTATACCCATACAAAGTTAAGTGGATATGCTACCTCCTTAATGTGAATGAACATTTTATTTTTGCAGACTTTTTAGCAGCTACAGCTCTCTAGTACTTCATATTCAGCTTATGAGCAGGTTAAGAAAAAAATGCCACTCTGTTTCACATGAACTGCGCTCAAGAAATTTGTCACCATTTTGCACTTTAGCAATTGACTAAAAAAACAAAAACCAAAAGACTAAATTCAGGAATTTCCAGTTACACTCATTAAGCCTCATAATCTTTCTTTATGGAAGACAAGAAAAGATTTGTATGGTTGTTACCACTCTAAATACTACTACTTTGTATACCCACAATAGTCCTGTACTTTAACTAATGGGTTTCAGGATTCTCGCTTTCTTGAAAATTATGGATAACTTTGCAAAGTAATGCCAGATTTTATCTACCCTGATATAGATGTGCTCATGGTATTTCCTAATGAAAAGCTGTTATAAAGTAACATGTCATGGCACAAAGAGGGCCCATAATTTCAAAACGTGTATTTCTCACTGGCATTGGTTGCCAGTCTGGCTTTTTCTAATTTCATTTTTTTCTTTCATCACTAGAGGGCAATAATGCTCCACTAATCAAAGTGGAATGGGTGGTGAAATCTTTTTTAAAATTTTAATGTTTAGCGGGTTGTCTGTGCTGTTGCAGACCTGCTAGATAGATTATTTCCTCCCAGACTGTTACCAGAATATAAGGGTTGCCTACATCACAGTGGTTTTTCACACACATACTGCTAGAACCGATGTGGTCTGCTGTCACAGGTCTCACGTTTTCAGTCATAGAGGACTTAACTCTTTTCTCTGTGTAAAAATATATCCAGATTCTGATGACTTCTCATCTTTTTCACCCTTGCCACTCAGGTTCAAGCTACCATTGTCTGTCACCTCAGGGAGGTCTAGGCTAACTACTCGCGTCAGTTAGGCTAGCATGTTCTGCAGTAACAAACAATCCCCACATGTCGTTTGCTTAATCAACACATAGCTCACATTGAGTGTCTTACACAGGTTGGCAGGGCTTCTGCTCATCACAGTTCCTCAGGCATTCTGGCTGATGGGAGCTTCCATTTGGCATGTTCTTCTGCAATTGCTGCAGCAGAGGGAAAGGCATGTGGGGAATCAGGCACTATTCTTAAAGCTTCTGTCTAGGAATAACACATGCCACATTTCTGCTCTTCATTGGCCAAAACGAGTCACGTGGCTATACCTAATGTGTATATGGCAGGGAAGTACAATCCTAGCATGCATCTGGAAATGGAAAACTAGATATATTTGGTGATCAATAATAATGAAGCCAAATTACTCTATTTAAAATTTCTAAGTCCCTATTTTTTCCTCGGGGACTGCATCTTCCTTACTCTGTTGCATTTTTTCCCCCAGAGCATGTATTATTTTCTAATTAATTAATTAATTTACCTTATTATTTTTTCTATTGTATATTTTCTATTTTTGTCTGTATTGTTCTGGACTATATCCACATTACTTAGAACAGTGACGGTCTTATAGTAGGCGTTCACATTTTTCTTCTTAGTTAACTAGAAGTTATGCATTCAATTTCTCTTATGTTTAACTTGCATCTTGATTTCAGAAAGTCTGAAATTGGGGCCCTGGCTGGCTTAGTCAGAAGAGCATATGACTCTTGATCTCAGGGTTGTGAGTTCGAGCTGTATGCTGGGTGTATAGATTACTTAAATAAATAAAACTTAAAAAAAAAGTTGGAAATTAATTAATAAAATCAATCTTCTCCAGAACTATTTATGTAAAAAAACTTTAATCTTAAATTATTCCCAGTAATATGTTATACTTAGTATTCTAGTTCTACAATGTTTTGTTCCCCTGCAAATTTATCACTTTTTAATATTGTTTTATATGGTAGATTACTTAGTCAAGTTTCTCCAGAGAAACTGAACCAGTAGGAGATATATATATATGTGTGTGTGTACACACACACATATAAATGTAAATATATGATATATATGTAAATATATGATATATATGTAAATATATATGTAAATATATATAGGATACATATGTAAGTATAAATATATATGTAAACATATAATATATATACACACATAAATATATGTATATATGTGTGTCTGTATTTATCTGTATCTATATAATCTTTCACTATTGCATATGTTTTGAGGACACAGATTTCTCATAGTTTCCAGTTTTGGGGGCTTAAGCATTTTTTTTCCTGCTTGAAAAATTGAGGACTTGAGGAATTGGCTCCTTATGAAGAACTGGCTCACACAATTATGAGGAATTGGCCCACACAATTATGGACGCTGAGAAGTCCCAAGATCTGTCTGCAAGCTGGAGACCCAGGGAAGCCATTTGTGTTATTCAGTCTGAATCTGAAGGCCTGAGAGCCAAGGGAGCAGATGGTTTAAATCTCAGTCTGAGGGCTGGAAAAGATGAGATGAGAAGTCCCAACTCATCCAAGCAGGCAGGAAGCAAAAAAGGGGCAAATTCTCTTTTCTTTGTTTCTGTTCTATTCAGGCCTTGAGTATCCTTGGGTGGTTGGGTGGTGCCCACCCACATTGCGGAAATTACATTCAAATGACAATCTCATCCAGAAACACCCTCACAGACACACCCAGAAACAATGATTAACCTGGGCACCCCATGGCCAGTCAAGCTGATACATAAAATCGAGCATCCTAAATGGTCAATGCTGTTTAGATTTATCCACATTTGACCACATTTTGCATTTTATTTCTTTTTTCTAGTTTCTTTTCCTTTTTTCTAAATTATATCCCTTGGAATTCGTTTCAGTCAAAGTTTGGCAGAGGTCAACTCTCTCATTCTTTGTTTGCCTTAAAATGTCTTTTATTTGCCCTCATTTTTTATGGATAGTTCGGCTTCTCTCTCCGTATTGAATTCTAGGGGACAATGATTTTCTTTTTCACTTTGGGAATATTCTATGCTTTTGTTCTACTGTTGTTGAGGAGTCTGCTCTTCCTCATTCCTTTGTAGGTAATATATTCTTTTTCTTGGTGTTTAAAACATTTTTTTGTCTTGGTGTTTTGCAGTTTACTATAATGTGAGGAAGTATTAAGATTTATTTCCGTATTAATTGTTTGGTACTTTTTTGTGGTTCCTGAGTCTGAGGATTCATATGTTTCATTAATTCTAGAAAATTCTCAGCCATGTGTCTCTGAATATTATCTCACATCTCTCTATTTTTTCTGGAGTTCCTATTAGACATATGTTTATCTTCTCATTTTATCCCCTGTGTCTCTTAAACTCTAATATTTTCTGTCTTCTATCTCTGTTACATTTTGAGTAATTTTCTTAGTTCTGTTTCCTTCTTCATCTATGTCTAATCTGCTGCCTAATTTGACTAATGGGTTTTTAATTTCAGCAATTACATTTTATTTCTAGAATTTTTTTCCGTAGTCTTATTTTCTTGTACGTTTTAATTCCTTTCTGAAATGTCATTAATCATTTTATAGTCTTCATTTGATCAATTATTTAAGTATATGAAGTTCTGAGGGCCTGATTTCTCTCCACCTGAACTTTATTACATACTTGTTACATACATACATACATACCTATTACATACTTGTCCATCTTAGGAGCTATTTATGCATTAATTTTGGCTTGAGAGTTCCTGGACTCTCGTGTAGCATTGATCCATAGTTGGACAAAAGGAAACTCCTTTTGCCCTTCCTACTTAGAGTCTAGGCCAAAAGAGACAAGCTTCCACACCATCTCCTTAGGCTGGTAGAAAGAGATTTTCTAGTCCACTTTTAAGGGAGCGAGAGAAGGCAGGACCCCCGTTTCAACTCCCTATTTGAGAGTCTTAAGACCTTTTGCTTTGTCACCAAGTGCACATTAAAACCCAATTCTCTAGATTAGTCAGAGTGGAAATAAAGCCCACCAATCCAGATTAGCTGCCACATCAGCTCAATCATATACTGCTCTGGTTTTTAGTAACCTCTTCCTTTTTGGCCTTTGGGAATTTCTATTACTTTCCTGTGAGCTTAGCTATGCATTCAGAAGGATGTTTCACCTGGCCTTCCCCTGTGTTAATGGTGGGAGGTGTTTTCAGAATATTTAAGACTTACTATAATAACTCCTACTAATAAAACGAGAAATTTTCAGTGTTCTATATAATCTGTCAAAGGACTTTATGCCGTTCGTCGCAGACTAATTTTTTTTTTAAAGATTATTTATTTATTTATTTATTTATTTATTTGACAGAGATAGAGACAGCCAGCGAGAGAGGGAACACAAGCAGGGGGAATGGGAGAGGAAGAAGCAGGCTCATAGCGGAAGAGCCTGATGTGGGGCTCGATCCCATAACGCCGGGATCACGCCCTTAGCCGAAGGCAGACGCTTAACCGCTGTGCCACCCAGGCGCCCGGGTCGCAGACTAATTTACATCAAAAGCACACACACAGATGCATGGTGCACGACACATATGTACTTGTGCATGTGCTCTCTTTTTCTCTCTGTCTTCTATTTTCTGGTCTCTTAACCTCTCGGAGAGCTCAGTAGATTCTTAATTATAAGCAATACCACATAACTGAGCTTATCAAATCTGCAAATCGGAACTTAAGAAGTCTGGGGTAAGTGATTGATTCACCATTAGCATTTATGTGTCACTTTATCCTTTAGAGGGTCTAAGTGAAAAAGAAGTTTGAATGGCTAGCAAAGTATATGGAACTAGTGGGAGCTCTTTATTTCCCCATTTATCAATAGAAACTTTGCAGGAAGACTGTGCGGTTGTTAATACCTGCACAGTCAGAAAGCCTATGTTGGAATCTAGCCTTTGCCAGTCGCTGACACTGAGCAACTCACTTGATCTCTTTATGCTTCAGTCTTAACCTCTGTGAAATGAGTGTTCAAATGTCGTGAGCACTGAATGAGTGAGTATATATATCTGCACAGTTCTTGGCATATAGAAAGATCTCAAAAATACGTTGGTTATTAAACAATTATTATTATCATTATTTATCTTTATGCTTGAAAAACCTCAACTGCTTCCAAAAAAACCTCTGAGGGCCTGTGCATTAGGCTGAACTATATGAAATTGCCATGATAGGTCAAAAATCATCAAAGAGCGGCAATTTCACACAGTTCGTTTCAGAGTATGCATACTAATTTGAAGTTGTTAGAGGGAGAAACATCAGAAGGAAGGCATTTTAATAACAGAAATACAGATGAGGGCTCATTCTCTGGGGACATTCCTAAAAGTCCCCAGGTGTTGAATTGTGCCCATCTGAATTCCCCATTGGCTGGGCATTTCTTCAATTAAAAAAAAAAAAATTACTCAATTTTAACTTTGCCTAATTTAGTTAAAGTTTTACCGGAAAGTTGCAGGAAAGTTATACGCTTCAGTGTATTGAACTGGCCCTATGTATCTGAAATTTAAAAAAAATCCCATTTTGGAAGTGATCATTAAGAACAGCAACCAGCCGGCTTGTTAGTTAGTTGGCCGGGCACCTCGTTCGTTAGCGAGCTCCTAAGGTGATTAGGAGAAAGACTTGAGACCGAATTTACATACTTCTAGATCTGATCTTCTTGTTAGCTGTGGAGAGTTGATTAGTAACTGTGGAGAAAATAAAGGTCCTGTTGGGTGGCCCACAGGGAGTAATGCATAATTACAAGCAGCATCCCTCGCCAAACAGAGAGCTGACGCTGTAGGGTTGATGAATAACCTCCTGACCCTGGGAGTTGGAATTCAGCCTAATTTCTGTCACTTTCTCCTGTAGTTTGACTGTGTGATTCACTGACAAAAAAAGCGGCTCTGTGGAGGTAAACCCTCCCACACCACAGCCTCTCAAATGCTGTCTGCCTCCTTTTAAATTCACTCCTCTCTCAGAGATCCCCGATTAGGTAACCTCTCCGACTCAGTTTTTATGATTAAGGTAAATTAGAAAATTAGTGACAATTAAATCAGCTATGGGAGAGGCTTGAAATATATGGCCTGTCAAGACATAGCTATTACGTTCTGTAGCACTTAATACGATCTCAAGACTGGCTCATCTAGCTTTTCGGCTGGCGGGGTTTAGTTTCTGTTCCTAGCCCACCACTGAGTGGTGGCTGAACGCTGACTCAAAGCGCAAAGGGGGCATTACCACATCTCAAGCCTGTCAGAACTTTTAGATGACAATTTCTCTGAAATTCTTCTTAAAAAAATTATATAAGTCATCCGTGATCATGTTTGTAATAAAAATAAACAAAAGAGAAAAAATGAAACCAGATCACCCATGATCACTCAGAAATAGCCATATTAACACCTGGGTATAGAGTAAGTGGAGTGAATGGAGAGAAGATTCAGTCCAGAGCAGATATGGAGAAATAGGCATTTCATCAAGGGAAAGGCACTTCCTTTGTGTAATAGAAGGAAAAAGAAGATAATAGTTGCAAATGGAGGATTGATGGTTGAAACACGAGACTTGGCATGGTGGGTTATGTCTTTTTCATGAAGTCTGAGGAATGATCACCAGCTGAGGGCAGAAGGCAAGGAGGAAGTTAAGAGTTTTATTGGAGTGGAAAGGTATGAAATAGTAATGGAAAACAGGAGAGGGCTTTAGTAGAGAAAATCAGGAGGATTTTTGGCATGGTTGGGTAAATCTGAAGTTGGTCATTATGAATTTGATTTGTTACCATTCTGCCTAGTTGGGTGTTTTTCTCCAGCAGTAACTAATGTTTCAGGTTGAGGCACAAAGAAGGTAGGTGATATTGGATCCATGCACAGTTAGGGGGTTAATTTGGAAGGAGAAAGTCAAGGAATTGAAGGTATTTGCAAGAGAGCAAATGCAGTGTTAGACACTGGAACTGAAGCTGGATGAGGAGGGATGTGTTGGATACATGACAGAAGTGTCAATGTATTGGGGACATTGAAGACAACTGGAATGGCAAGAACTTGAAAAAGTGATGTGAAAAGAAAGGTTATGATAGGAGATTGAGATTTTTAAATTAGTACCTTTTCCTTCTTCCCTCCCTTCTTTTCCTGAGAAGCTCAGTGGAAGAGGTCATATCTTAAGCTGGAGTGACTGGAAAGGCTCAACTGAGGTGGGACTTGAGTTGGCCATTGGAAAAATTCGGATGGGCAAAGAGGCTGAAAGTTACGTGGAGCTGTAATTTTGGTGAATTGCACAAAATGGAAATTCACAACACTTCTCTTGCCTTGCAATGAATAGCTTTCCTCAGTCATTGCTGATGCTGTTTAATTAAAGATGAACTAGTATGTTAAGTCAGGGAGGCTCTCGTGTGTGTGTGTGTGTGTGTGTGTGTGTGTGTGTGTGTGTGTGTAGGCTCTCAACATTTTAATTCCATGACTTTATTTTGTCATTTTTATCAGGTGTTATGCCTTGAGGGGCCTAAGTCATCCTAGGCAAATCTAAAAGAATGATTGAAAAATTACAAATTCCTACTAGCTAAGTTTTAAGACAAGAAAGTTCCTGCTGGCTGATGAGCACATTCTTTCCAGTAAGAGTCTGTTTACCTGTCTTCTCTCTCACTACCTCTATGTACAAAGGTATCTGATATCTGAGCATTTATTTATGTTCTGTACTATTTTTTTGAGAGCTTACTATACTCTAGGGCCCCTGACATGTTCCTTACTTTCATTAGCTCACTGAAGGCTCCTAACAGCTCTGTGAGGCGGGCATTATTATTATTAACCCCATTTTTTACATAGGAAACTCAGACTTAGAGAGGTTAAGTTTTTTGCCCTCATTCACCTACCTGGTGGAGCTGGGCTTCACATCCGGTCTATGGACTAACCATAGCTTCAACAGCTTAATACTATGGTACACACACACACACACACACACACACACAGACACACACATTCTTTAAAAATTGAGGTAAAATTTTATAACATAAATTCACCATTTTAACCATTTTCAAGTATACAGTGGCTTTGAGTATATCTACAAGGTGTTGCAACCATCACCAAGATCTAATTCTGAACATTTTTATCACTCCAGAAAAACCCTCCATACCCATTAAGGAGTCACTTCCCACTTTCCCTTCCCACCAGCCTCCGGCAGCCACTAATTGGCTTTGTGTCTCTGTGGATTTCCCTGTTCTGGACATTTCATATAAATGGAATCATGTAATATGTTCTCTTTTATTTCTGGCTTCTTTCACTAGTTTTCAAGGCTTATCATGTTGTAGCATGGATCAGTACTTCATACTTTTGTATGGCTAAATAATACTCCATTGTACAGATATACCACATTTTCTTTATCCATTCATTAATTAATGACATTTAATTGTTTCCACCTTTTGGCTATCACGAATAATGCTGCTATGAACACTTGTGTACCATTTTTTTTCAACATACATTTTTAATTCCCTTAGGTATATACCTAGGAGAGGAATTGTTGGGTTGTATGGTAATTTTGAAGAACTGCCAAACTTAGACACAGTGGCTGCACCATTTTACATTTCTTTTAAAAAAATATTTATTTATTTATTGTAGAAAGAGAGAGAGTGTGTGAGCAGGGGGAGGGGCAGAGGGAGAGGGAGAGAAAGAATCTCAAGTAGATGCCCTGCCGAGGGTGGAGCCCGACAGGAGACTCAATCTCACAGCCCTGAGATTATGACCTGAGCCAAAATCAAGAGTCGGACACTTAACCAACTGAGCCACCCAGGCGTCCCCTGTGGGACCTTTTCAAAGCCCTTATTCTCCAAAGCATTTTATATCCTAGCCTTCGCTCCCAAACTTTTTAGTTTGTCTATTTTCATTCCAAATATTATCATTTACTGTAGGTGGCTTCAGCTAATATGTTCTCCTTTAAATATTTTTAACCCCCCCCCCCCCAAACCTCCTCCCTCTAGGTAGCTATCTCAGTTCTGGGAAAGTTCTGACTTCTGTGAAATAGTGGCAAGCCCTTTAAGCTAGTCCTTTGGGGCACCACTAGACTGGTCAAAATAAACCACCACCATCTTTAAGAATAAGATCTGCCTGGCTCCCTCCAGTAGTAGGTGACTGCACTGGGAATGTGGGCTGTGGTCTGCAAGACCACTGCCAAGCTGGGGTGGAGGATGGGGCCACGGTAAGTTACAAATGCCACAACGCGCTCTTCCCAGGATTCACTGTTTTTTCCTTGATTAAACACCCCCTATTTGCTGTGTGCTGATTAAATTCCAGCATTCTGAAAAAGTTGATTCTGAAAAATTGTGCCAGTTTATTCACTGCTTTTATGGAGTGATGGACTTTTAGATTTCCCATCTTTGCCATTTTCACTGATGTCGCTCACTAATTGAATACTATGTTATATTGCCTCTTTCATGAAACTAAATTAATACCAGATGGTTACTTGATCTGTAAAGTCAGAGTCAGGATTTGGATGTCTTGGGGGATTCTGTCCGTGAACTGTGAGAACTTGTTCATCCCTTTATTATACAGACCCCAGTTCAGGAAGGAACCTCTATTCCTTGAAGATAGGATGGACACATCTTAATGTTTCAACCCCTTTTCTAAGTGTTCTGCAGACTACAACTTGACCAGTGATTAATGGGCATCGTTTGTATGTGATGAATACTTCAGTCATCTTTGTATGATGCCCTTCTATGGGCCAGGCAAGAAATACTTTTGCAATCTATAAGCTTGGGGTATTTTAGTTGATAACTACTATCATCCATTTTTTGGTGAATGTTTGCTAGCTCAATTTTCAGAACACAGTGTTCTCTGATTCTGTTTTAAAATTTGGGTGCTGGTAGTTTCAACTCAGCTTCATTCTTTCTTCTTTCCCCCTTCAGCATTTTATTTTGGAAGAATTCCAATATATTATAAAGCAATATGTTTTAAAACTCTATACCCCTCCCCCAACTTCAGTAGTTATATCTACTTTGGCCAATGCTGGTTCATCAGTTACCACCCTCAAGATTATGTAGGCATCATATTATTTCATCTGGAAATATTTTAGTGGATGTCACTAAAAGACAAGGACTCATTTTAGAAAACAAAACCCCCAACATGGGGCGGAGGTCTTTCAAAGTGCAAATGCACTCGGGAAGGATAATACTCAATTCCTGAACTTGGGAATGAGAATGAAGAGAGCATCTCATATGACCTTTAAAAGAGAACAGCTGAGGTGTAGCTATCTACCTCCCTGGCTCTGTGAGCTCGAATCTTCGAATCCTCCAGTAAACATCTTTGAGCCTCACCTCCCTCATTTGTTAAAAGGGAATAATGATGCTTCTCTTGGAAAGGGGGGTGTGAAGAGAGAGATGTAATGTAAAACACTAGCAGAGTGTCTGGCACATGGTAAGTCCTTTGTAGGTGGTAACTACAATAATATGAATTGTTTTTAGCTGACTTCCAGTGGGGAAAACTCTAATAGCATAAAATCTGGAGCCAGGAGAAAGGGAACTGAAGTAGCAAACTATATTAAGAGAGGGGAAAAGGTGAGAAGAAGGCACCTGGGAAGAAATTTGGGTTACTCAGACACCTGTGTGGGTGCCATCGGAATTGAGTGAGGATGTTCCCAGGATCCTCCCTTTGCTGTTTATCGTAGCAACAGCACCTCTTTTCTTGCCCGCATCCTCCTAGGGCAGCGACTCAATAATAGCTAGGTAGTTCTGCTCGACTATGATCCTTCCACAGTCTTGTGAAAACTTTGTTCAGAGACCATTGCCTCCAAAGATCGAGATGGATTTGGACTTAAATCACTGAGGTCTAGGGGGAGTATATATACTTTACACAGGTAAATTTGTCATTTCTCATCTGCATGGATTTTTACCTCAATTTCCAAGTCAAGCAGGAAAATTGGGCTTTTAAAGCTGGGATCCTAGTATTCAAGCAGATAAGCTCTTCCTTCCTGCATGCCTGGAAAGCTGATGAGAACTTCAGTCCCCTCTGTCTCACACTGCTTGTTAAAGATGGCAAAACAGGAACGTAGAATAAATGATTCGCCTCAGTCATCTTATGAGGAGAGCTGGGATGAAATCTCTCAGGCTCTGAATTCACCGAATTGGCATGAAGATTCATTTCTGCCTCTGTGCTTCCTTTGGCAGTGGGATATATTGGGCTGTGCCAGCTGGGATATTTCCCATCTTCCTCCTCCATCTCCCCTTGGCATTTGGACAAAAATCCTTGTACATATACAACCATTTAGCTCTGGTAGTGAATTTATTGGCTGTTCGTTTATCCTGGAATTTAGTTTGTAGAGCAGATACTGATGGTATGCATATGATTATCCAGGTTGATTGATGGATTGACCCATTCATTTAACAAAGTATCTGTGTGCCAGGTGGGTATTAAGCTAGGTGCTGGTGTGAGAACCAAGTATGAAAACATCACCTTAATTTGAATGGTAATTGAGGTGGAAGGCAGTCAATTTTGCTGGTTTGTTTGCTTAAATTGTCTGGGAGATTGTGTGGATTCAATATTACAGACCTGCCTAAACTTGGACTATCTAGATGATTGTATCTATACCCTTCATAGGCCTAATCATTGCTACCTGTTGGCTGCTTTTCAACATAGGGATATCAAGATGCCTTCCTGGGATGGACCACAGTAAATAAACAAGACACTGTTACTATTGATCAAGAGTTCTCGAGAACTGGTTTTACATGTCTGTTACTGGGACACTCAGATGCGACAGATGGCTGGAGATCATCACAGACTGGGTTTATAGGATGGGCAAGGGATGACCTCATCACTAGAATTTACTTTTTACCTTTCTTAAATTTAGCTCTACAAAAATTTTCTTTTCATCAACTATGGGTTCTGTTTCAATAAAAAGTTCTTGCAACCCTTCAATAACAGTAAGGTCTTGTCGTTAGGCTTTCTTTGCTGATGTGTGTGAGAAAGGCTTCAACATTGATGTTATTTGAAAAGTGTGGTAGAGATTTCTAGTACTAAGTGATCTCCAGTTTTCTTCCCCTTCTGGACATGTGGGAGGAATACTTTTCCTTGCATGTGACTAGTTCTGGCCAATGGGATAGGAGTAAAAGCAATATGCGTCATTTCTGAGGTGAAGCTCTTATCTGTTCATGTGAGACACTCCATTGCTGAGATCGATGTCTAGAAGCAGACTTTCTGGGTTGTGTTGTTATGTACATCTTCAACTACATTATATAATGTCTGCTTTGCTTGCAATAATTTACACTTTGGCCAAGGTGATAAGAAAGAACCCATTTCTGGGGCGCCTGGGTGGCACAGCGGTTAAGCGTCTGCCTTCGGCTCAGGGCGTGATCCCGGCGATATGGGATCGAGCCCCACATCAGGCTCTTCTGCTATGAGCCTGCTTCTTCCTCTCCCATTCCCCCTGCTTGTATTCTCTCTCTCTGGCTGTCTCTATCTCTGTCGAATAAATAAATAAAATCTTTAAAAAAAAAAAAAAAAAAAAAGAAAGAACCCATTTCTCCACATCATTACCCAATTTTTAAATAATTAAAAAAATGTTGTAATCTAATGGTTATACAATGGTCTATTTTTGGTATAAAATTCGATTTCCACAATGACTAGTGAAATTGTCAATCCTTTCATATATTTACCGGCCATTTGAGCTTCATTTTTTTGTGGACTGTTTGTTCCTTTCCGTGGGGTTCATGCTTCATTTATAATTTCTCTAAGTAATCTCTCTACATCTTGGTAACTGTGCACATTCAGAATCCTGCTTTCAAAAGAATGATGTCAGAAAACTTGCAACGCCAGGCTTTTTGCAGCTAGGGTATAGCACATCACCTAGATTCTTTCAATCAGAGGGGCTGATGTAAGACCCACTTTAGAAGTGAGCAATGTGAGTGGTATCATTAGCGTAACAGTAGCTGCTATGTCAGATAAAATCTCATTCTCAGCACCGAAACAATATACATTTACTTCTCACTCATATCAATGTCTGATGTGGGAGTTCTTGGTGGAGCAGCTTTCCATGTGGTCTCTCAGGGACTTAGGCAATGGAAGAGGCAAGAGAGGACCATGTGTAGGAGGCTTTTACAGGCTTTTCCTGGAAGCAGTGCACTTCTTGTCTACCTACATTTTATTGGCCAGAACTCAGGCACAGGCTGCACCTAACAGTATCAGAAATATAATCTAGTCATGAGTTTTGGTAAATGCATAGTACCTCTACTACATGGTATAACGATCTTTTGGCTAGTGTGGTGACATTCGGCAGGTTCCTCAGAGAAAGTGATAGTAGAGTTTTTAAATCTCAGAGCAGTGTGGCAATGGTACTTCGTTGAAGCCTCCACAACACAGTTGTGTGTTGTTCCTGCTCATGTAGCTTCGGTGGTTTGCCTTCCACCCCTCCCAGTAATTCTGCTGGCTGTCTAATATCCTTCAGCAAGTTCCTTTACTGCTTAGACAAGCTGAGTGGATTTCATGGGTTGTAGCTAAGAATCTGAGTGTTTTTGTTTCTTGTTTTTTTCTTTTGGTTATTTGTATTTGTCTTTGAGACTGGGCCTCAGAGAGTATCTCTACTGAAATTAGTAATAGCATTTACCCCTTTCTGCACAGTAATCTGTATGCCCTAGTTGTCTTAACAACAAACCTATGACCACATGTGTACAAAAGCGTGTTCACAGCAGACCCATTTTCCAAGTGTCAGGCCCAAAGACATCTAAACTAAACTAAATAAGAACCTTCCAAAACTAAAAAAGAACAAGGTAAATATTCATAATTCTTCTGAAGTTGAGGTAGGACTGCCTCATTTGGAATCTTGTCATTGCCACTAATGACAAGCGGTGGTGTGGAGGGTGCAAACCTAACCCTTGGTGGGTGCTGCCACTTCTGCTTCCCTCCCTGTTGGGGAAGGAGGAGGAATGGGTAGTGAAGCTGAGACACAGAACTGGGAATCTGGCTGTGTGATCTTGGAGATCAACCAGGTAGAGAATCAAGATTGACTAAGAGATCATAATTAATCCTTTATAGATTCCTGGCTTAAGGGAGAAGCAAGAGTTGAAAAGTTTTAGGGTCATGTACAAATCCCTTGATAACTGAGCCTCTTCAAAACCAGTTTCTCCACGTTTTGGTTCACACTGGGCTTAAATCACATTCAAGGATGACCAATTTAACAATGCCACTATCTAATTCTCTCAGCTTAGGCAAGGCACTTAAATTTGCTGGGTCTCAATTTCATCATATGTGAAAATTAAGGGTCTCTTCCAGTCACCATTTCTGGGATTTGATTTCATTAGCAAATTTTCATGGATTATTCTTCTTAGTTGCTTTCAATATTCTCCACCAGATGGCTCTAGTCTCTCAGTGTAAACTATCCACAGCCTCCTTTTGAGCCAGGCTTGTTTTTGTGGGTTAGTCTTCTCTGCATGCTCAGTTTCTATTCTTCTCCAAGTTTTTTTTTTTTAAACATTTTTTAATCTTTATTTTTTTAAAATTATTTATTTATTTGACAGAGAGAGAGAGAGAGCACGAGCAGGGGGAGCAGTAGGTAGGGGGAGAGGGAGAAGCAGGCTCCCCACTGAGCAAGTACATGGGGCTTAATCCCAGGACCCTGGGATTGTGACCTGAGCTGAAGGCAGATGCTTAACCGACTGAGCCACCCAGGCGCCCTTAACATTTTTTTTTTTTATTTTTAAGTAATCTCTACACCTAATGTGGGGCTCAAATTTACAATCTCAAGATCAAAAGTTACATGCTCTACTGACTGAGCCAGCCAGGGGCCCCATCTTCTCTAAGTTTTTAAACAAAACTATTTCATAGGTTTGAAAGCATCTTCTTCTTCCTATATTCCATAACACATTACTCTCCTTACTTAAACTGTAGATCAAGACTCAAAGAATAATCCAATAGATAGATAGATACCAAACTATTCTCTACTGTAATCCCTACAGTGGGTTGTGGCCAGGCCTAGAGACCCACACCTGAAGCTGGCTGGGGGCTGTTGGAAATAGAGTGCAGATGAATATAACCATGCAGCAGAAGTTTCCCCATATGGTTTAGGAAGTTCCTATGAAAGTCAATGAATGATGCTGTGTTCTTCTGTCTTGGTGGATTCCTTATTCTACTTCACCCAATGAAACCACTCAATTCTGGGGCCTTCAGTGTGAGGAATTAGGAAGGCAACAGGAAGTATTCTACTCATCTGTATCTTTATTCTCGTGTATGTTCTTTTCACTGCTTGTTGGCTTTTGGGTAACAAACTGATGGGAAGGCAACCTTAAGGCCAGTCAGAATCATCTTTCTGCAAATTGTTGAATTCAGATCAGTTTTGTGATGTAATCCAGCTCAGTCCCTAAACAATCCTATTTCCTAAAAACAATCCTGACATTATAGATATACTGGTATGTGTAATAAGTGAAAGAATAATTGAGTTTTCTTCTGCTATGGACTGAGTTTGAAAGAATGGAAAGACTCCCATATTTTTCGATCCCTGAATTATGCTGTGTTTGAAGATCTAGACCCATCAGGGATAGGGTTTGTTGGCAGAAGAACGTTGGGTAGAATAAGAAAAGGAAGAGGTTGAAGATCTGGCATATTCAATTATTCATTCATGTCATTGACATGTGCCTGGCACTTTTCTAGGTATTGGATATATATTAGCAAATAGGATTGACAAGAATTCTGCTCTCATCGAATTTACGTTCTTCTGAAGAACACAGACAACCAACACAGACACAATAAACCCACTGGTTCCAGAAAGTCATCAGTGCTATGAAGAAGACATATGACAGGGCTATGGGACACAGAAGTGAGGTGCTATCTGAGCTGAGCGTCAGGGGGTGCTACTTGAGCTGAGGACTGGAAGCTTGGGAGGCAGTGGCTTAAGTCTCCCAGGGCTAGAAAGAGGATTGTGAGTTCCATAAACAGGGAAGAGCAGAACTCACTTGAATTGAACATCTCAGAGATGGAAAGACATACAAAGGCAATGACTGCTAGACTGTCTGAATACTGGTTATTAAGGATTTTCCCTTGTGGTTGAACGTGGCATAGAGGAGGGACTAAAACTGCCTGCCATTGAATACACGAAGTATACATCCCAGATTAGGAGCAAAGCAGTGTGTATCATCTTGAGGTGATCATCAGGAATCTGTTTCTTTGGATCCTGTAAGCTCCACGGGTTCTTATATGACAGAAACTAGATTTTTCACCACCTTTGGGAAGTAGGATCTCATTAGATTTAATTTAACTTAAAAAAAAAAAAAAGGCATTTCTTAACCAAAAAAAAAAAAAAAAGACCCAGTGTTCATGGAGCTGCATGAACCAACTATGCATAGGTACCTTGAGGTCATGCACTTGACCTCATACACAGAAAGTTCCAGTGACTTGAAATTTAACATTCAATAGCTGTTTCAACAATAGCAACAACAACAACAACAACAACAACAAAATCTTTTTTTTTTTTTTAACCAGATAGCTGATGAGTGTGGAGAGCTGTGTGAAAATGGGGCATCATTTGGCTTGTCCAGGGTGGGACACGTATATGGTTATTATCTGGAGCCCTATTTTTCAGAGGGGCACATAATCCTCTTTTTGGCTGTTGCCATTGCTTGGGGATGTTCATTTTCCTCCGTAAGGCCTCCATGACCTGGGCCTCTGTCTCCCTGTCCTTCATGTTTCTGTGACCCGCAGGCTGTAGGCTGTGAGGTGTAGGTGGGGGCCTCCTGTTACCTAGAAAACGCAGGCCCCTCGTTCTTGTGGGGTGAGTGACACATCCTGGACGGTTATACTGAGGGGGCTGGATCCCGCACCAGGAAGCAAGCTCCTGTGAGGTGCTGGCTCATGAAGAGCCAGAAGGTGCCAAGAAACCTGCCAGGAAAGTGACGTTGCATCTGCTGTGGGCGCCTGGTGCATCTGCCAGAGTCCATGCATTCCACCTGTTTCTGTGCGCTCTACTGACTGGGGCAGGGGGTGGGGACCCAGGAAAGCAAATGCAAATGTGAGTTTATGAGGCAGCCATGTTGCCAGGAGCCAGCCCACTGAGCTCTTTCTTTCCCTCAAACATCTTGGCTTCAACGGAAGATGCTGTGTCAAAATAGTAGATTCTGTGCCGGTCCCTTGATGGCACGCCAGGTTTTTGAGTGGGCAGGTGTTGTTAGCTGTTGGAGCTAGTTGCTAAGGTTTGAACCCAAACCGGGAAAAGGTGGGAGTGGAGCGAGCAGAGTGGGAGAGGGAGAGCAGCTGCAGGGGGAGGAGGTGAGTCAGCGGAAAGAGCCTCCTCCTTCCTTGCCTGCCCACACCTCTGGCACTGGAACCTGGAGGCCAACCTCCTGGTCCTGCCCCTACCAGCACTTGACTGCCCAGACCCACTCTGGGTTTGCCTGGGCTGCTGAGATGCTCTTCCATGTGCTTAGGCACTTGGCCCTGCCAGACCTTGGAGGCGTAGATGGAGCATTCCTGAGCCCTCCTCTTTTCTGGGAGCTCCTCTTCTCTACAGTCTGCAGAAAGGAAACCTTGAACCAAAGCCTGGCCTGCTCCCTTGCTTGGATGGTGCCTTCCCTTTGCCCTTTAGCTCTGGGCTCTGTGTAGGGCGACAGTGACCCCATGAGTACAGGTTTCCTACCTGATGTCCTCTGTCTCCTTGAGAAGTGATTTTCACTTACTGGAAGTCATTTAGTCCCCTTTCCACTAGTGAATGAGTTTTATTGGGCCCCCAGCAGGGCTGAACATAGTGTCATAACAAGGCTGGGGGCGGGGTTCAATCTCATTTCTGTAACCTTCTTTCCAAAAGAAGAAAAATTGGAGAGACCGAGTTTGGGCTGCAGCAGGCACTGTGGTTTCTCCTATCTGATTTCCAGGAGGAGTGCCATTAGCTCTGTGACCTTAAATCTCTGGGTGTCTGTTTCTCTACTTGTAAAACAAGGAGGTTTTTAACAGGTGAAATGATAACGACAATCTCTTCCATTTTAGAATTGCACGGCCCTCTCCTAGCAGGTGGGATTGGCAACTGTCCATGGCTTAGGAGAGGTCGCCAAGTTTGCTGCTCTGGGTGTGGCTGGAGCAGGTCGGGCCTCAGGAATGAATGCTTCTGGCCCTGGAGGCTGGGGCGATTGATCAAAACGAGGAGAAGCCAGAGGTATCCTCTACTTCTATGTCAACTGAAAAATTCATATAAATCCCCCTAAAATGGATTATTTTCTTTCCTTTTCAGAGGTCTTTCAGTTCAGAAAAATAATTTGGGCAACTTAGAGGGGTTTTTAATTTTTTCATTATCATAGTAAAAAAAAAACCACATTTATTGAGAACCTGTTTTGAGCTGGAAATACAGAGAGAAAACAAATTATGGTTTTCTTGTTTTTCCTCCTAGTGATGCTGAGCTGTATCCTGCTGGTGAAGGGTTGAAAGTCTTGGGGGAGACATGGTAGTGGTGGTTTGGTGGGGTGGTACTGGGACTTTCAGGTTCTAGGCTTTCATAAGTTCAAAATATTCAAGTTTCCACAGTACCAACTACAGTAGCTTCCCACAATACCCAATTCAACACACAGCAACAGAATTTAGTAATCTCTCAGTAGAAAAGGTGAATATATTTTTTACCTGATGATCACAGAGGTACACAATAGGTTTTTTGTTTAAGTCAAGGAGCATATTTGAGATTTTACAGACAGAGTGGCGCTTCTCTAGTCTTTGATTTTCCTTTTTGAAATAGAGTAGTTGGTTTTGCTAAGAGTGGTGATTGGTGGAGTAATGGAACTGGCTAGTATAGAAAATGGTTTTAAATCATTTTAGTTATAATATGATTATTGCAAGGAAAACCCTACGTAATCTGTGATAACCTATTGTGGTATATCTCTGTGCTATATTTTTGGCCTCCTAGCATCAAAATCACCTGAGATTTTTTTTTTTTTTTTAAAGAACATAAGCCTACTCCAGACCTACTATATAGAAAAAATTTTAATGGCTTAGATTTGCTTTTTACTTTTTAATTTATTTTTTAAAAATATTTTATTCATTTATTTGAGACAGAGAAAGAGAAAGAGCACGGGGGGGGGGGGAGCAGCAGGCAGAGGGAAAAGCAGACTCCCCACTGAGCAGGGAGCCCAAGGTGGGACTCTATCCCAGGACCAGAGATCACGACCTGAGCCAAAGGCAGGTGCTTAACTGACTGAACCACCCAGGGACCCTATAGATTTGCTTTTTATCTTATTTTATTTTTCTAAATAAAAGTTTTAATGAATTTTTAAATAAGTTTTTCAGGTGCTCTGTACGAAAGAAACTCAGATTTACAGTCTACGCCGTGCAGTTCTGCACTGCGATGTATCATTATGCTATTCATTCTTGATGTTATGTGTGCTACTCTTGCCTCTTTGATTGTAAGATTTTTGGAAGGCGATTTCTTTTTATGTAATGGTTAGCACATATTTGTCCATTCATCTATGAGATTGAAGTCAAACTCTGTAATTTGTAACCCAAAGGTTTGGCACACTCAGGGATTCTGGGGGTAGCCGCTGGTTCTGGGAAGGAGGATAGGATGAAGGGAAGGAGAGGTCAGGCCTGACCACACTAGATGGATTTGCACATTCTCCTTCCTTTCTTGGAAAGTCTCTGGTACAAGAGCTTCTGCCTCTCCTGGAATTGTGGGTCATAGGTGTTTTGGCACAGGATAAAGGGTCTGTCAGGTCAAAATTAGGGGGCATGATGAGTGTGGAGGAGGGCCGGGTGGAAATGCTGAGTACAGGACATTGCAGTCCTGTTGGCTCGGAGGTTCCCAGGGGAAATCTGAAACAGGCTCCCGCACAGGGGAGGCAAGGGGAGACCCAAGAAAGAGGAAGACCACTCCAGATGGGTCGGTGGCAGATATAATAAGCGAGGGAACTTACCTAGGAGACTTGTCCTGGGCACTGCAAGCTGAGTAGCTGTCCGCACCTGCCCGCCATGCTCTCGTGTTTAAGAGGAGGACCTCCCTGGGTTCAGCCATGTCCACGCCATCAGACCATCTGAACAACAAACTGCTCTTTCAGGGCTGCACCCTGAAGAACGGCTCCGGCTGTGGGGATGGTGACCCCAAGGTACATTCCAGGGGGCCCAGAGGAAGGGGAGCAACCCCCAATTGCCTGGGGCCAGCCTGCGGGTCGCCAAAGGTCACGTCCTCTCCGTGACCTTCTCCAACCAGTTCCGGACAGGTGACCAGCGTGCGCCGGACGTGGCTCTTACGGTGAGGTGATGTGGTCAGAGGTGACCTGGGAGACCCCGCGGAGGTCGGGAGGCCCAGGAGGCGGGAAAATGTGGGGTGTCAGGGAACCTCAGTCTGTGGGACAATGAGCCGAGTGGCTGCTGGATGCCCAAGCTTGCTGAGCGAATGTCGTGTTGTGGGGTAAGTCCTCTGCGCGGCGCATGGCCGAGGAAGTTGTGGTAGCCACTGGAATCGGTGGGGACCTCTGCGTGAGGGAGAAGGGCCTTCTGGACCAGGCGAGCGGGCCAGAGCTCTGGGGCAGGGGGGGGCCTGCGTGTGATTGGAGGTGGGGGCGGGGCGGCCAGCACGCGGCGCCTGCGCGCTCCGGTGGCAGCAGCGAGGCAGCAGCGAGGCGGGAACCCGCGGGGAAAGTCTCGGGTTGGGTCTCGCGGGAGGCCGGGCTAGTGCAGTCTGGCGCGGGGCGGGGGGCAGGGTGGAGGGCGACGGCCGGCTTCGGGGTTTGCGTTGCTTGGCAAGGTCACAGGCCCGGAGGGTGGGTGAGACAAACCCTACCCAAGGCGGCCACCGGGCGGGGCTGTGGCTGGTCCCTGGGGACAGCGGGCCTGACAGAGAAGGAGTTGGCGCAGGCCAGAGTCAGCACAGCGGAATCAGTGCCAGCCGTCCGTTCCGACGCGATGGTGCTTATCCACAAGGTGCGTTGCAGGAGCCCTAAGCTCTTGCAGGATGTAGCTTCTGGGAGGTAAGGATGCCAGAGGTGGAGCTTAGAATTGATGGGGGTATCAGCAACCCCAGACGCTAGGAGAGGTTTTATGGTGGTACAAACATGGAGATGGTGTTTGCTTTTGACATCTGCTAACATTCCCTTCCTTGCTTCTATCTTCTGGAAGCCTGTCTTCTCACGTTCCAGCATCTCACTGCTGTCCCCTTCCTGTTTACCCTTACCCTCATCTCTCTCCTGCTGCTATAGTAGTAGCCACCCAAGAGACACTTTTCTTTTAAAAAGTTGATTCTTGGTCTACTTAGCCATTAAAATCATAATATACATTGGATCAAGCCTCTAAGCTTGGGCGGTGATGTTTCTAAAGTCAACACATATGCTGCTGTACATTTATTTCTGTTCTCCTTTCCCTATTCCATCTGGGTAAAGTCAAGTTCAAGGAAGGCCGTGATGGCCAATTTTCTTCCAGTGTTTGTTCTCTCCTTCTTCTGTAGTAGTAGAACTCCTGATTTTTAGTTCAGCATATGGCTGTCTGGAGTAAACACTACATTTGGCCTTGGGTATGGCCTTGTGACTAAATTCTAGCCAAAGGAATGTAAGTGGAAATATTGTGCAGTAGATTTTGAGAATCTTTGCTCATTTTTTTGCCTGGGGGAAGAGGCTGCCATCTTGGATCATGAGATCAAGGCTCTACCTGGTGGAGAAACAAACTAGGAGTCTGGCTTCCTGTCACTGTGAAGCAACTTTATGAAATTTGGTTGTTTGCCTGGATTTGTTGAAGCCTCTGTTAACATTTAAAAAAAATTGTTGATTTCTTTATTGATTACTCCAAGCTAACTTCCAACAAATAGAGTGCAATTTGACAGCAGCCTGTATAGATTGCTTCTAATGCAGACCAATTACATAGGACCCTGGGAGAATGATCTTCCATCATTTCCCAGATTATGGTTCCTTCTAGGCTGATGATGATGTGTAGAATAGGGAGAGGGTGTGGATGCATAATTACACGATTTATTCTCTGGTTTACCAGTAGGAGAAGCAACAAGTCAACAGCCCCAGAAGTCACACTTGTGCTTTTAGTTCACAAATCAGTCTTCATGTTCATTCTTTGCCCAAAGTATTAGTTCCCCCAAACTTCTCTTTTGACCCCCCTGCTCCAAGATGGAGCCAATTGGTCTGCATGCAGCCAATTAATCAACATATAGTCTGTATGTAGACTTACATTACTGTTTTCTTGTTTGGAGTGTATTCTTTCCTTACCTTAATGCCACTTCCAAAAGCAGGGGGATGCACCACCTGGTCAATTAGAAGTGGGCATATGTGGCTCAGACTTAGTTGGATATTATTCTGACTTTTGAAGTCACAGATGCAAAGCATCCCACAGTTCTGCTTTTTATCTTTTCCTTTTCCCCACTCCCTGTCTCTTGCTACAAAGTCTGGCTGTTCTGTTAGATTTCTTCTAAATTTGCTAATTTAACCCAATTTATTTCTGCTGGCTACCTTGATGCCTTTTACTTTTCCTACAAAAAAAAAGATTCCCTTTTAAGTTCTCCCTCTGATTAACACTCATGTTTCAGCTTGGGGCCACCTGCTTCCCCATTTGCCCCCTTCTCCCCTGTTGCTATCCACTTTCTAGGTAAGCCATTTAAAGTGAGCTTTAGGATCCCAGTGAGCTTTCAGTGATGTATTGAAGGGCCTTGAAAACAGCTTTGAAAAGAAGAGATACAGGCTCTTGTATAATACTGGAGTATGCCCAGAAACACCCCCATCTGTTATTCCCTACTTTTAAAGGTTGAGATGTCAGAAGGAAGAAAGAGGTCAAGGAGAGGAAGCTGGAATTGGAGGGTATGAGAAACAGCCTAGAACTCTGAACAGTGGTTCTGAAGTAAAACTGTGGAATTTATTCCAGCAAAAGAAAATTAAGCTCTATTTTCCCCTAAGTCTAACTCAGATGGAATTTGACACCATGAAAATAAAGGGAACTCCAGCTCAGATATTAACCCACTCTGCAATGATAGATGCATTTGCCACAACAGTTGTGTGTGGAATGCATATTCTTACATGCTGAACCATTCACATTCCCCCAGGGCTTGCTTTGTTAGTATAATAAGTTTATCTTTGTGAAGGCTTTTGTTTACTTTGATTATGAACAATCTCCATTTTCCCCCCTTATCTTTCTACTCTTTAATGATTTGCATATGAGTTTCAGCCAGGAAAACATCTATGAGAACATTAATTTTATGTGCCAAGATCGATTTCTTTGTCCCTGAACCATAGTCAGACCTGCTTTAAGGACATACCTTACGTTTTCGTTCTGCTTTTGAATGGTTTGGATGTTTCTGAAGCATTCCCTGGGCTGGATCTCTATCCCCATTTCATGTTTCTAGTGATATTTGGATAGCTGTGTCATTTGTTTTAGATTGTATGCCCCTGAGCATGACTTGTGATTTCATATCTGTCCTGTGACCATTCCAGTGGCTTAAACTGTACCTTCAGGAAAAGACGAAAACTTGTCTGGGATTTTTATTTGTCACAAATCCTGAGCTGGATGTTACTACTGCTCTCCAAAAGGCCCATCGTAAAGCTGCCTTTTAGACAATGGCCTTGCTTTGGCTACTGCTTCCCTGCTTCTGAAAATACTTCTGGGTCATGTGGAAAATTGCTGAGAGCACAGGAATTTCTCCTGAGTGGTGAGCCTGGACTACGCTCACGTCTGCCTGACCCCAGTGTTTTTAATCTCTAAGTTTAATTGTTGTTAAAAAAGTTCTCTGAACCACAGGAACTTTTTTTTTTTTAAAGTTTTATTTATTTAAGTAATCTCCACACCCAACATGGGGCTTGAACTCAGAGCCCTGAGATCAAAAGTCATATGCTCCTCTGACTGAGCCAGCCAGGAGCCCCTGAACCACAGGAACTTTATAGCAAGAACTAACAATTTCCTCAACACAACGCCCTTCAAATTTACCTCTGATCCATGTACCTACACCAATGATTAAACTGTTGTTAAGAGATGTGAATGTACAATTTTGTGTTCTAATATTTTTCTTGAGATTCTTTCTTTATTTGAGAGAGAGAGAGAGAGCGCGTGCGAAAGCGAAAGCACGAGTGATGGGGGGTAGAGGGAGAGGGAGAAGCAGACTCCCCACTGAGCAGGGAGCCCAATGCGGGGCTTGATCCCAGGACCCTGGGATCATGACCTGAGCTGAAGGCAGACGCTTAACCGACTGAGCCACCCAGGCACCCCTTTCTTGAGATTCATACTCCAATTTATTTGTATCAACCTTACATTCATTGTGACGTTCATATAATTCATATAATGTGGCTTTATTGATAAGCCATTTTGTTTTTATTCTTTTTTTTTAATTATGTATTTTTTGTTTTATTTTCAATTCATAAGCCTCTTGGCTTTTAGAAACAAAAACCTTGAAATGATCATTTGACCTCAGGCTACAGGCTGAGAGTTCATTAAGGACTTAGCCTTAACTGGAGAAAGATACTGTAGACCTGGAAAATGTATTCTAAGCTAGATATCTGTTATAGGCAGTTAAAAAACAGTTGAAAAAATTAAAAGCAAACGACAACACAAAGCAAAAAACCCTAGCAGTCGTTCCTTACATCAACATGACTATGTTCAAGTTCCATGACTTCATATTCTAATCCAGTAATAGTACATATCCACACAACATCCACATTTTATAACTTGTAATTATCCTGTACATGCAATTTATAATCAGCTCTTGTCATTTCACATCAAGCACAGATAGAGATTTTAAAGTCATTATTTTAAGTGGGTAATGAAATAGTGAAAAGCTATTGTAGATAAAGTTGTGGGTCACATTCCTGTCTGTATAATTAAAAAAATCCTGTTGCCTTATTTCCTGGAGTCAGGATCAAAAGGTAACATATTTCGTGATGCTTAAACTTATTGTCACCTTGCTTTTTTCAGCGACAGCCAGGGTGAGTTTATGGTTTTCCACCATTTTGACAGTGTTACCATAGAAACATTTTCTGGGTTTGTGTAGAATGATAACTCTAATCAGGGTTTAAACATGGTAACTACTGCTATTGGATAGTGAATTAAATGACCTACATTTCATTTTTTTTTAAAAGATTTTATTTACTTGAGAGAGAGAGAGAGAGAGCGAGCGAGCAAAAGCGGGAGAGGGGGGGCAGAGGAAGAGGGAGAAGCAGATTCCCCATTGAGCAGGGAGCCTGATGCAGGGAGCTTAGTCCCAGGACCCCGGGATCACAACCTGAGTTGAAGGCAGACCCCCAACCAACTGAGCCACCCCAGCGCCCTCGACCCACGTTTCCTTTAAAAAAAAAAATCCTTTATTTACTCTGAGTAATTTGTCAAAAGAATACACAGCTTTTCTACGTGTGGCCTAGACTGGTAACGGTAGTGCAATACCAAATTAAGATATTGTGAGATGAGTATCCACTGTGTAGCAGTGAATAGCTTCCTAGGTTTTTAAAAAGTGTGGTAGTTTCGTTGACGTACAGTATTACATTAGTTTCAGTTGTAGCTTCATACTGTTTTTACTCCTCTTGTCGGATTGTGGGGGGAGTTACGGCCTCCGATGGAACACTAGAGGGCGCCCGTAGCTGCCGAATGGCCCTGCCTAATCTTCCCATTCATTTTTCTTCAGCATTGTCTCCGGAAACTGCCAAGGGTACCAGTGCACGTGGTCTCATAAATGTTGCTTCATTTACTCCCTGGCATGACAGCCTCAGACAACCAGATATGCAAAGGGATGTTTACCCTTTGGAGATTTGTTTGCCTTTTCTTCTGGTAATGCACTATTTGGTTGGTTTTAAGAACAGAGACAGCAGGAGTTTTTGGCGGAGGATATAGGCTGATGCTCAGATAAAACCCCAGGTGGGGTTTGCTCAAGCAGAACCTCTGTGAGAGGGATCTGGGCCTTGAGCCACACAGCAAGGTTTGCTCTGGTGTGTGCGAGTTGAACTCAGAAGCTGGCATTCAGAGATCTTAAGCTTTGGAACGGGGTGGGAACTGGACTGGGAGGGGACTAAAGGAAGGCCAGGGAGGTGAGGAGGGAAAGGACCCATGGCTCCTGGGAGGGATGGAAAACGAGGGAAAAGGAAATAGCCCTGAGCCCTTGGAGCCTGGACTTATCATCCTACAGGAAGTGAGGAAGCAACGTGGCTCTTAATTATTTTGCTTCTATCAAAATAATTAGAACAGTATTATTTCCTGAATCTAGGTAGTTTCTTTCTCTGAGGAGCTCAGAAGATGTGATCTCATTAGCCCTAAGGGCAGCTATGTGAGGATAACTTCCCCAGTGCCACCTGGTTTCCTGAGCAGGATATCACAGTCCTCAAGAGGGGAGGACTGTGAGGCTGGAGGGAAGCAGAGCCCTGTTTCCTTCCTCTGTAGCCTGGTGACCATGGTTCTGTGGGGTCTTCCTGTGCTGTCATCCAGGGGCTGGGGAAAGGCTCACGAGCACCATCCTCCCGTAAACTCACGCCTTCTCCAGAGACTTCCTCTTAAAGCCTTTGGTCTCAAGTTTTCCTGGATAGGTGTTCAGACAAATTCAGGTTTCTCCTATGTTAAAAACAAACAAGACCCCTCAAATCACTCTTCCCTCCCTGGAGGAAACTTCCTGTCCTTATTTTTCTTTCTTTTGTCAAGAAAGATGGATCTTTACAACAGAAAGAGATTTGAAACAACCTTGACTATCCTAGCTGTTGACATAAATTTTGGTTTAGGCAGAAGGTGGATTTTTATCCCCAAAATTAAAAACGGAATTAGAAAACTATTTAATTACATAGGAAAACTCTTCACATATACTGTAAATGAAAGAATCAGGTGTACAAAACTTGCATGTAAAGTATGATTCCAAATAAAAAATACGAACCTCCCTAATATAGGCATAGAAAAATGTCTGGAGGGAACTGTCCCAAGATGTTAATGGTGGTGGTTATCTCTGGGCTGAGAGTATGGGAAATTTTAATCTTCTTCTTTATACATTCTTAAAATTTTTAAAAAATGGCATTAATTTTTATAATCAGAAAAAGAGCTATATTATTTGTCTTGTTTTCCCCACTTCCTCTAACTGACTACCTTCTTAACTAATGCTTGAATTTCACCTTCCATCTCCTTATCTCTCCTCAAGTTGTTCTCTCCAGGGTCACAATGATTATCTGATTATTTCTTTAGTGTTTTTCCCCCCCTTAACTTCAGTCTACTTCAGTGGAGATCACTACTTCTTCTTCTTCTTCTTCTTTTTTCTTTTTTAATAATGGAAATCACTTCTACCTTCTTTACCATCTGCTAGACATTTTCAGCTGGGTGTCTACCAGGACCTCAATCTCAGAATGTCCAAAATGGAATTAGCATTCTTTATTTACCTGTCTCAGTCTCTCCCCACTCTCCTCCCTCAACCCAAATCTCTTTCTGATTTTGAAATTTCTCAGGATGACATTACCTTGCTCCCATAGACCCAGAATTGAAGTAGCAGGTCTGGTCTGACTCCCTTCTCTTTCTGATTCCCTTTCCCCATCCACTCAGAATCCTTTTTCTGTAATATCTCTTTCCTCAGATTCTTTTTGTTGTTGTTGTTATTGTTGTTGTCATTGTGACTTAGCTAGTTCAGATGCTCTCTGTCTGATCCCTGGGGCACTTTGATAATACCAGATAGGGAACCCATCCTGACCTAGCCAGGTGTGGGTGGGTGGTGGTGGTGGTGTGGGAGCTGGTGGTTCTGGTTATATGGATGAGAGTCCAGGAGTGGTAATATTTCCAGACACTGGCAGCTTTATTGTGGGGGTACCCTATGCAGAGGGAGGGAGCATTCTCCGTTTCAGTGAAAAAAAAAAAAAAAAAGATCATTGCACCATAAAGATGAGAGACTGGCTGGTGGAAATTTCCTTTGCAATTAGTACTAAAGCCATTGGTCATATAGTCTGGTTTCTTAGGCTAAGTATAAATTCCCTTTTTCCTGCCAAGAAGTGAGAAGAAATCAGAGTGAATTGTGGACAATTATAAACACTTCTGGAGACTTGGAAATATCTCGGGCAAGGATTCCTAGGAAAATCAGCCCAATCCTAGGACAGGCTATGTTTGTCTTTTAATTTTAGTAAACCCAATGCCTGACTCTTAATAGGCATTTCGTCAAAATTTGATGAATGAATGAATGAACAAGGAGTTGAATCTATGTACAGTAGCAAGTATGATCACCTTTATTTTAGAATCTATATCTCTATTAATGCAGCCTAAGACCACACTGATGTTTGTGGGTGCCACATTACACGTGTGACTAACCCTGATTTTGCTATAGACTGTGGTTCTCAAACTGGGGTATATTTCTGAATCACTTGTGACATTTAAAAAGTGTACAGATATCTGGGCCTACTGAATCAGAATCTACTGAATGAGAGGTTGGGGCTCAGTATTTATATTCCATTGGGTTCCTCTGGTTAAACCTCTCTGTGGCCTGAAGCACCGACATAATTTTCATAAGCATTGCTGCGACGTCATATTTCCTTCCCATGTTTTGCAGCTGAATTTCTTTGGTACATTTTATCTTGTCAGTTTTGGCTCATTGCTCTTGCTCATCAACATCTTTTTGATCATGGTTCTGTTATGCATGACACGATACTAGCTGTGTTCCCCCAGATTTGTGTCACATGCAAATTAGATAAGCTTGCCTTCTTTTTCTTCATGCAGGTTGTTGAAAAACACATTCAACATAAAAGGGTTAGTGTTGAAATGGAATCATCAATTAACACCCAGAAATAAAATAAGCTTATGTTTTTTTTAACAAATTTTTTTCCCCTTCACAAATGCATTTTAGAGGGGAATAACACCGGGACACAGAGAGGAGATTTCATTTGTATTTCCAGCTCTGCTAATACATATATCTGTGACCTGGGGCAAGTTACACTTTCTGAGTCTAACTTCAAGAGGAAAACCACAGAGAGGAGAGATTAGTGCTCTGAGCTAACCTGAGTCCTCTCCTCTCTTTGGACCTGACCCCAGTTTCAATCATTCCTTCTAGAATCTCAGTCTGTTGTGGCCCCTGCTATTACCATTGCTGCAGCCCAGGGCATAATTTTCCTGCTCTCATGCCTAGTATAGACAGATCATCTCTTTCACTAGACCAGCCTGGATTGGGAAGACATTTTTCAAGATGACTTGTCTAACGGATAAAAACAAATAACCGTAAGAAAATAGCAAGGAAACTATATAGACAGAGAAATGGGAGATACTATTCACTCATCAAGGATTTGTTGGGTTTCTATGATGCATGTCATTGTTCTGGGTCCTGGGGATACCGCAGGAAAACAAAGTACTTGTCCTGATGAAGCTCAGCGTTCTATATTGGGGAAGACAGATAAGAAAGACATCATCAGATACTGGGTGGTGAAATGCTTTGGAGAAAAATAAAGTCTGGTAAAGGGGATAGGGAGGATGGGTGGGGATTATTATTTTATATCGGGTGTTGACGGATGGTCTCTCTACTAAGCCGACATGTAAGCAGGGATCTGGAGGATAAGAAGGAGTGTTGGGGGAAGAGCAAAGGCCTTGAGGCAGGAGCATGAGGTCGAGGAAGAGCAAGGAGGAGTGGGAAGGGGAAGGGGAATAACTTGGTGGGAGATGAGATAAAAGAGGCAGCAGGGAGGCCATGCTAGGCAGGCCATGCTAGGCCTTGTTGTCCATGGTACTGACTTTGGATTTTACTGAATGAAATGAGAAACCATTAGAGAGTCTTTGAATAGAGAAATAACATGGTCTGACTTAGGTTTTTAAAGGATCATCTGGCTGCTGTGAGGTCAATAGACTCTATTGGGCAAGTGTGGAAGAAGGGAGACCAGCTGGGTTGGGGATGGTGACGAATTGGTGAAACTGTTTAGATTGGGAATGTCAGGCAATTTGGAAGGTCAGCTAGCAGGATGTGCTGCTGGGTTAGATGTAGGGGGTGTGTGTGTGCGTGTGTGTGTGTGGAGTGGGGAGAGGTGGGAGTCAAGGGAGAGACTCCAAGATTTTTCATCTGAGCAACTGGAATGGCAGGGTTGCCATTTGTTGAGAAGGGAGGGCTTGGGGGTCGCGAACATGAATTTGATTGTGGACATGTTAGGTTCGAGAGGACTTTTCAACATCCGAATGAGTCAGAGAGCTGTTTGGAAAATTGAAACCATTCTATTTTCTGTGTCAGGAAGGATTGTTATCTCAAAAAGGGGTGCTTCAAAACTAAATGTACATGTCTCCATATCCCCAGGTCCTGAGCTCTGTTGTTGACCCTGCCTCTTCAGTCTGTCTCATTCATTTTGCATAAATATCCTGATTTACTACTTGCTAAGGCTGGTCTTCTCTTTGGCTGTGATTTTCATGACTAGTTTCTATCACAAGCATTCCTGGCATAGGCTGGGCCAATTTGATGGTTGATGGAAGACTTTGGGGCTTTTTCCTAATTCAGAACCGGAGTCTTTGCCCGCTAAGTTCTTGTTTCCCCGTAGAGGGGGACTGAGCCACTACCTCATTTGCAGAGTGGAAATGACTAAGATACCATGGGCTGGGTGTCTTTCCAGAAGTAACCACTTCCCCATGTTTCCTGTGGTGACTCAGAAAAGTGTCCCCCCTCATCTCTCCACCCCTCTCCATTGCCCACAAGAACCCGAACACTGCAGGTTTCCCATAGAGAAACCTCTTTAAACAAAGCCAAATTCTCAAGAAGAGGGGATGTATCCCATTCATGCTCCTTTCTGTAAATTCGGGAGTGGATTCTCATTAAGATACATGGTATCCCAAGATTCTGAGTATCAAGTGTCATAACACAAACATTTAAGAAAATGAGAAAGAAAATGGAAAGAAAAGCAAAAAGGAGGGAATGTTACTTCTGACCTTGATTCTAGGGAGGATTCTGTAGTTAGAACTACAGCATTCTCATTTTATAGATCGTCTTAGATGATGCCTAAGACATCAACTCAACCATTTCTCTGGCTCAGATCAGGTTGGGATGCCTAGCATTTCACTCCCACCCCTTTTCAGTTTTATTTCTTTTATTTCCCCTGGAGGTGTTGATGAACAGTTAATTGCTTAAGATGGGCTTGCTGACAAAGGAGGAAGAATAAAGGCAGGAAACCAATGACAACAGGGCATTTCAAAAGCTGTTAATAGTCAGCTTTGGTAGCTATTGGTAGACCCTCAGATTGAACAGATAAGAGGGGACCTGCTCTGCCCCTGGCCCCCACCCCACCCCATTCTCTCTGTAGAGTTTTTGCAGTCGTGTTGGCATTTTCCTCACAGACCCCCCCAGAGAAGAAAGCTCTGGGTTCTCTAGAGGGTGATTATTAAGGGCAAAGAGGCTTCGGGGTAATCCCAGAGGTGTATTTCTTCATTTAGGGAGGCTTCCTTCAGCGGGAGAGCCTATAACTGACAAATTGAGAGCCAGGTAGAGAAGTTGTATTAATGCTACGCCTTGGTTTAATAGCTGTGCCCCCCAAACCATGCTTTTCGTGTACCAACTTGAGAGTGAGAGTTTAAGGTTCCATTCACCTTGTGACTGAGAAGAAGGCACAGCAAAGAGGGGGAGGGAATGTTCGCTCTCTACCCGCGACCTTTGCAGAAGGACTTGACTTTTTCCTTCCTTAACTCCCCAGGGCCTCCTGTCTTTATGCCCATCCGCTCAGACTCATCATTCTAGTTATTTTTACTCTGAGAGCACACGCTCCTCCCAGACGGTGGTTGGAGCTTCAGAGAGACACAGTGGCCCCACAGTGACGGGTTTGTCTCGGAGTGGTGAGAAGCGTGACAGACCGTGTGACTCACTCTCAGGGTTTCCATCATCTGTGCGGCCGGCCAGCCCATCCATTATCTGTGGTTTGTCTCATCCGTCCTAAGCCTATTAGCTCACCTCTTTTTGCCAAGTTGACTTTCGGTTTTCTTCCTTTGCTCGAGCCCCCAGACCGTCTGCCACATTACCTTGCTACGTGCTCATTGCCCCATACGGTGCCATTTGCCGATACTATTAACATGCCATTTACACTCTCCTGGATCACTAATAAAAATGTTAAATGACTCAGAACCTGACACGGTGCTTTTGCCATCTGCAGAATGTTGACATTTGTCATTACCACGATGTGTGGCCTTTGAAGGCAAAAATCAGACCCTACCTTGGTAGCAATCAAAACTGGACCCATTCAAACCTGGCTTTTAGCATTTGCAGTGATAAACATCGTCATTAACCGTGATCATTAGTGGTGTTCACCCGCAGTGGGGGCTCCTGGGGTACCCAAGTAGCTGATCATGGTGGGGCGTAGGGAGCAGAGAGGGTGAAGAGCAGCTGATGATGCCAGATCTGAGAGTTAGCGGGCTCCATGTCTGGGTGTGTGAGGTCTGCGAGTGCCGGCCAGTGATGTGTCGCCGCTGGGATCAGGTGGGGGAAGGGAGTGCTGACGCAGGGCTAGCTCACCTGGGTCACTGGATGTGGAGAGCAGAGGTGTTTGGTTTGGGTTATCGGCTGCCCTGGTTGCTGTGATGGCACTGACAATTTGGCACATATACACAGATTTGCAGAGTATTAATGACCTTATTTCCTTGGCTGAATTATTAAATGCTCATCTATACATTTTTCCTTTTCAATTTTGTGGTTTGACCATTTCTCTTTTTTATGTTATTCTGAGTATTTAAAAAATTTATTTTTGAATTTTCTTATCAATTCATTACTTTCCTCATGTATTACCTTGATTTTATTTCTTGATAGGAAATTATGTTGTTTTTTTTCCTGGAAAATTGACCTTATTCTGTGTGTGTGTGTGTGTAACTCTGAACTGTACACATTGGTAAAACACAGTCTTACAAGTTTTCATGTATCTTCCATTTTTGGAGTGGGTTATTCTTTTTTCCCTGGCGGCTTGAGTGATCTTTTAAAAGTCCGCGCTTCGGCGATTATTTCTCAGGAGAATTGAAATTTCACTTCAAAATCTCCTAGTTTGATTTCTACACTTTTGCTATTCTCTAAGATGGATTCTTCTGTTTTTGATCAGCGAAAGAGAGGAGACCTGGGCGTCAATGACACATATGTCAGGGACAAGGGGATGAGTGACGTCATGCTGGTGCCGACACTGGGGCAGTGAGCCAGTTGGTGCCGCAGAAGATGCTGGCAATCCGTCGTCATCACAGAGGGTGTGGCAGTGGGAAGGAGAAGCCAGAGACATTCCCTAATCAAGGAAACGTTTGTTCAGAGCACTGGGACTTGGAATGTCCGTGTTGGGACTCTGAAAGCAGGGAAAGAGAATTTTGGAATTAGCAGCTGTATACATACCATTTTTTGGAACAGTTTCCTAGAAAAGCAGTAGCACAGGCAGGAAGAGGGTGAAACATCAGCCTTTATGAACTTTCACCCATTTATTTAACTATGATTGATTGTGCCAGATGCTGAATTAAATGCTCTACTTGCATTACTAATACTGATTATGATGATCCCAATAATTTTTGAGAATAATGCTTCTCAGTAATCACCTCCCCCCATCAACCAAATCAACTTAGAGAGGTTAAGTAATGAAAGCTTTCCAAGGTCACACAGCTCGTAAGTGGAAGAACTGGAACATCCTCCTATCTGATCCCAAACTCCGAGTTCCTAACTGTTGCTCTAAATGTTAGCGATGCAGACATGAACCAAATGGCACCGCCCTGAAGAGTCTTACAGATTGAATGGAAGGAGGTGGGATTCATGGAAGCAAGTTTAAACAACAGTGGTAGGTACTGTGATGGAAACAAGCCCAGGGATCATTGGGGGGTACAAAGAAGGGCATGCTCAATTCTATATAATAGAGATGTTGAATCAAGATCAACAGAAGTGATGAGGACCTGAGTCTTGAAAGATGAGTTGGTCAGAAATTTCCTTCAGACCAACTTTCGACACTTTCTTGGATTCCTGAGTCACCAGCAATCTTGGATCCAATCGCACTTTTCAGGACAATGCCTTTAATTCAACAGGTGTTTACTGAACACCTGCTGCATGAAAAGCGCCTTGTTACAAGTTGAGCAGGAATACAAACAACATAGAAGACTTGGTCTCAGCTGTGCAGTAGATAATGAGAAAAAACGAGGGGTGCAGGCACACATCACTCAGGCAATTTAGAGCAGGGGGAGGTGGGTATGGGTGGGTCTCTCATGGGATCCTCCATGGAGAAGGCAGACGTGGGGGTCCTGAAACAAGTGGGGCTGGAATTGGTGAAGTGATGTTATTCCTGGCACGGAGGGGAGAGACATGAGCAAAGCCTCGGGGTTGTGACTGATGTATTCAGAGAGGCGAGCTGGTCTGAAGCAGGGGATTCTGATACTGTTAATAGGGGGATAGCAATATGAATAGGTGGAATTTCCCCTGATGGTAGGCCGAGGATGTTGTGCTTTCTAACGCTGCATTGCCCTCCAGCTACAGAGCTCATTCCACACTCAGCCTGTGACTGACTGGCCTCCTCCACCCCCTCACTGCTTGCTGGGGACAGTTAGCTCTCTGCTACCCAGGTTGCCTTGTCACTGTCTTCTTCGCTCAGTGTAGTGGGGCTTCACCTTCTGGAGTTGATACTTTTAAGATCATAAATCTTTTCAGCTTAGGGACTGACTTTGAAGGGTCTCCCAGCCTCACATCTGTCACAGCTTCCCCTGGCCTCGGACATGGCCTTGGACAGTGTTGTTAAATGCCCCCTGTCTTTATGGACTTGTGCTCTGTGTACTTTGCGCCAGGTTCGTCACTGGCTGTAAGCATGTGAAGCTGTAATTTCCTGGTGCTGGTCTCTCTTGGCACCTCCATTATAATGAAGGGTAGGTGGGTTTTCCTACTGGGAGGAGTTGCTCTAAATACCATGTTTTCAGAAGTCACTTATCTGCAAACTTGCTGTAGTTCCTCTTACTTTTCACATGTAATTCAGAGTATTTGTCCATCACAGAGCTCATTATTATGATATAATATTCTTATATATTATATGATCACACTTTTACCCCTCCATCCCCTACTGGTCTCAAGTCTCCTCTGAAAGCAACTTTTGGGGAAAGGAGGGAAAGCCAGAGACGGTCTTAGGCAGTGTTGTGGGAAGTGGTTTTGTTTTCCTGCTGGTCCAATTTTAGACGTTCAGATGAATTTAGTAAACACAAGTTCAGTGGCCTACTGGACAATAACCTGTTCTGGGCACTGTGGGCAATGCAATGTGTATAAGCCAAGTCTCAGCTTTAACCTACTGTAAGGCAAAAAACAAATCTTGTTAATAAGGCGATGTAGTGGATTGAATGGTGGTCCCCCCAAAGGTATGTCCGCATTCTAATCCTGGAACCCTTGAGTGTTACCTTATGAGGCAAAAAGGAATTTACACATGTAGTTAAGGATCTTGAGATGAGGCAGTCATCCTGTATTATCCAGGTTGGCCCTAAACCCAGAGCCAAGTGCCCTTGTAAGAGGAAGGCAGATACTTGAAACAAACACAGAGAACAAGGCCATGTGAAGACAGATGTGAGACTGGAGAGATGTAGCGATAAACCAAGGAACGTTGGGAGCCACTGGCAGCTGGAAGAGCAGGAATGGAATCTTCCCTAGAGCCTTGGGAAGGAGCATGGCCCTGAAAGCTCCCTTATTATTTTTTTTAAATATATTTTTCTAAAATATTTTATTTATTTATTTGAGAGAGATAGTGGGAGAGAGAGAGAGAGAGAGAGCATGAGCAGGGGGAGTGGAAGAGAGACAGCAGAATCCCTGCTGAGCAGGGAGCCCAATGCGGGGCTCGATCCCAGGACCCCAGGATCATGACCTGAGCCGAAGGCAGAGGCTTCACCAACTGAGCCACCCGGGCGCCCCTGAAAGCTCCTTTATTTTGGACTTCTGGTCTCCAGAACAGCAAGAATACATTTTTGTTGTTTTAAGCCACCAAATTTCTGGTGATTTGTTACAGCAGCCACGAGAGACTGATGCAGGCAGACTTTAGAAAGTACTATAACAGAGGATGAACACATTATGGTAGTTCTAGTATTGAAGGTGTCCCAGGATTTATTGTATTAGTTATATTCATGCCATCGAGTTTGACATCACACATTTTTTTTTCTCTACAAGTTATATCGTCCTGAGTTTCAATAAATGACAAAACTTATTTTTGGGCTTTGACAGCTTAAGATGTAGGGCCTTCAAAGCAATATTTTCTTGATATAATTTGGACCTCAAAAATCACAGCTCTTGGGGTGGCCAGCTTTTTTGTAGGCCTTAACATTTAGGATATGTTTGTTATTTGAATAACACCATGGTGTCTTATGTGGCCGAGAGAAGGCTCTAGGGCTGTGGAAATCATCTCCAGTTGAGTGACTTTATGCTCAAAGGGAATCTGTGTGCATGAAGGAGAAGAAGATCCCTTCCCTTCTGAAAGGCGAGAGAAAGACACTTGTGAAGTGGAGAGCTGATATTTTGTTTAACATGAAGGAGTTCTTTGTTTCTTCCCAGCCCCGTGCTTTACCTTCCATTCAGAATTAGCTGCTTAGGGGCGCCTGGGTGGCGCAGTCGTTAAGCGTCTGCCTTCGGCTCAGGGCGTGATCCCGGCGTTCTGGGATCGAGCCCCACGTCAGGCTCTTCCGCTGGGAGCCTGCTTCTTCCTCTCCCACTCCCCCTGCTTGTGTTCCCTCTCTCGCTGGCTGTCTCTGTCAAATAAATAAAATCTTAAAAAAAAATAGCTGCTTAGATAGACAAATGTGTATGATGCAAGCTGCACACCTTCCCATTGGCTGGGAAGGGTGTATTTGCGGGCAGCAGGGCGTGATTTGCATTTGTGGGAGCAAGAGGATGTACGGGGACAATGGCCAGCTAAGGGATTCTTACTGCTTCCTCCTGGTGCTTTCCAGAAATTCGCAGATCAACAGAAGGCCGAGGCAGATCTCAGAGTCAAATGTAGTGTCAGGGCCGCAGACTTCCTGCACTGGAGCACTGGTTTCTGTGAGTTGAGGCTGGAAAGACGGGGCTGAGAAGTTAACACTTGCTGTGATGATTGTTTTATGCTTTACCCCGCTCAGCAATCTGGCACATTTTGGGAAAATGACTTTTATAAATGAGTTTGACCACTTTCTTCTAAACTAATACAAAATAGTAGCTATGATAGTGGTTCTGGAGGAAATTCAGTAACTGGCCTTGAAATGAGCGTTTCTGAGGAAGGGAGTTGCTGGCATCTGAACTCGGAGGTATGGAAGTCTCCATTAGAACTGCAATCACTATGGCGTGTTGTTTGGAATTGCAGATAGACGAAGACTGCAGCAGGAAGGCCTGCTTTTCTTTTCAGTTGCCCCTGGGCTAGAAGGTTCCCCAGAGCCAGGCCTCCATATTCCGGCCAGCTTCTGCCAGTGACTGTTCTGATTTGTGAAACCAGAGACTTTGTTCTTTTTTTTTTTTTTTTTTTTATGATTTTATTCATTTATTCGACAGAGATAGAGACAGCCAGCGAGAGAGGGAACACGAGCAGGGGGAGTGGGAGAGGAAGAAGCAGGCTCATAGCAGAGGAGCCTGATGTGGGGCTCGATCCCATAACGCCGGGATCACGCCCTGAGCCGAAGGCAGACGCTTAAGCGCTGTGCCACCCAGGCGCCCCCAGAGACTTTGTTCTTGACAACTGCCAGAGATAAACAGTGTCCAGAGGGAAAAAGAAATGTGCCCTATGCAAACGCATCCCTGAAATTGTTTATATGACCTATTTATAAAAGTAAATTTTTAAAGTTGTCAATGGTCACGATTTAAAACTGGTTACTGAAAGAACTGCAGCCGTCCGATGTATGCGGGAAAGATCTGTGCCATCCCAACCCTCTGTTTCACTTGCAGCAGGCACAGTCAAGAGCCATCTACGCTCAGAGATGGAAGGCCACATTTTGCTTCCTGGGAGCCAAACTCATCCTAAGAGCCCATCCAGACCCACATCTACTCTACTTTGTCTCTGGGCACATTTTCTCTGGAATGTAAACCCATAAACATCTGATTTGTATCACCTCTAGGGCAAGGCTGAATTCCTAGGCCAGAGGTGACTATTGAGAATGGGTTCTTTTCTTCTGACTCGGAGAACACAGAACACAGACTCAGCATACTTTATCCCTTTGTGTTACCCTGCATCCGGTGGGGGAGGCTTCCCAGCCAGTGGGAAGGTAAGGGTCACAGCTCTTACCACGCAGACTGGGGACAGATGTCACAGAAGGGGCAGGTGACTGCTGTGCCAGCTTCCTCTGGTCAGGGAAGGGCTCAGACTGTGGGGTCCAGCAGAGGTAACAGCATCAACACAGAGCAGAGAGTGGCCTTCTCGCAGCGCACAGGCCGAGAGGCCAGAAGACCCTTCTTTTATGGGGTTAACCTGACAGTGTCCAGGATCACCTGGTACACGTGCACAACCACTTACCAGGCCTTCCAACACGAGCCACCTAATCCACCAGATTCTCAGGATTCAAGCTCAGCACTTGTGCCCAAACTCTCACAATGGCTTTATAGTAAACTCATATTGTGTGATTGATTTCTTAGTGTCTATGATAGTGTTTGCAAGGTTAGAGGACAGGCTGGTGGCCACAAAGAGGAGCCCCGTTACTTGGTAGCTATGGCTTGGAGGGCCCAGGCTGCAAAGGGGGGGTCTTCTGGAGATGGCTATCCATATGAGAAGGTAAAGTCTGCCAAGGAAGGAGAACAAGTCTACTGCCACATTAGAGATACACGAATCGGGGGAGGACAGGGTGGCGCGGTTATTCTATGGATTTTGAATTTGTGGCCTGAGCTTTCTCAATAGGCCATTTTATGTTCCCTGGATGAAAAAAAAAAAAAAAAAAGAAGCTAGCATTTACTATGCATTTGGCTGTATGAGAAGTGCTTTATGTGCGTTAACTCCTCTAATCCTTATATGAACCTATCAGATAGTATTGTCTTCACTTTATAGATAAAGACATGAGATGTTTATCCTGCCCCTATGCATTCTTTATACACTCATTCTATTTGATAACACTCCAAAGACAATGTTTTTCAGTGAGAGCTTCACTAGCCGAGAGCCAGCAGACCTGGCTCCTGTCCCTCTTCGGGCTGTGTTTGTTGGTGACCGAGCGTAAAACTTCAAAGCAAGTCGTAGGGCAGCAAGGGCAGCAGCACGCTGGCCACGGGACCTACAGGGCTCAGGTCATATGTAGATCTGAGCACTGGGGGACAGAGGTGGCTGTCAAACCACGGTCCCTAGAAGCTCTGTGGGTACCAACAATGAGTCTTAAGGGCCCAACGTCTCAAGGATCCCCTTCCTGTGAGATGACAAAGAGGCTGTGCTAGGATCAGGCAGTAATGGTTAGTAGTTAGTGTAAATACTCTCATCTCATGGCCACAAATCTCACTTTGACAACAGATCTCCTTTATATTCAAACATGATCAAATGTGCATTCCCTACATGGGAACAATGGCAAACAAGGTTGGTAAACATCAGAAATAAGATCATCTGACCAACAGTTTACTGGCAAAAGAAATATTTTCTACCCAGATTTGATCTCTTTTCACTCCACAAGTATTTCTTAATCAACTTGGTTTAGACCAATGCATGGTGATTCATTCCGGCAGCAGCAAGATGCCTTGCATGGCATACTCGGGAGTGGTGGGATGGTGTACAGGATGTCAGGTGGAGAACAGGTTGAGAGAGAGTCTTGACATCTGGCAGCTGTCATCAGCAAGAGAGATGGCAGTAGAACCAATGGAAAGTTCAGTTGGGATTGGCTGAGAGAGCAGGCCAGCATCCCCATAGATGGGGCCAGCCGTGTTCCTTCCATCTGAATAACAGAGTGGGGGCCAGGAATCCAAGGTGGAAGGAAGTTTGAATGTGTCTTGAGAGGGGTCACAGCCAAGGGCATGGCCAAAGGGTGGACCAAGGTTCAGAGTCCATCTAGACTAGAAACCAGGGTCAGTGCCATTCTCCCAGGCTGATTCCAGCTGGTTTGCCACCTGGGGCCTCTGGTTTCTATTCTGAAACTGTGGGACTTAACTGTCTCACCTGTCCAAGGTGACAAGGACCTGTACAAGCTAACAAAAAATGCAACCCAGGTTTAGATCCAGATTTGTTTGTCTTAACCTCTGGATAACATGGCCTCTTAAATTACTTATTTTAAAGTTATTTTAATTAAAGAGAGAGAGTGCATGTGTGAGTAGGATGGGGGAGGGGCAGACGGAGAGGGAGAGAGAGAATCTTAAGCAGGCTCCATGCTCAGCACAGAGTCCAACCTGGGGCTCAATGTCATGACCCTGAGATCATCTCCTGGGCCGAAATCAAGAGTTGGATGCTTAATCAACTGAGACACCCAGGCACCCCTGCCTCTTAAATTACCTCTATGCATGATGACAGTATATATTTTACGGTTAGTAAAGTCCTGTTTTTCCTTCTCTCCTTTTTCCCTCTTCTTTTTAAAAAAATAGTATTGACTTGTTGAATAAATTTTTCTCTTCTGAAAGAGAAAGTGCCATAAATAATTGGACTAAATTATTTCCAGACCTAATGGGTGTGAATTTCTGTGGTCTGTGGAGAAAGTAGGACTTCAGCTCACCAGTGTGCAATGCAAAAGTCAAAGCAACACTATCACCTTGCTCCTCTCCCCTCACTAATGTAAACATTAAAAAATTCTTGAACCCCTTTACTAAAATTCATGGGCAAGAACACATTGTTACAGTGTTTGTGATGTTGTACATAAGATTAATTCATTCCAGCAACAAAAGCAACCATATTATAAAAGTAAACTTAGTCTTTTATGAAAATGCCGTGAATAGTATCCACTCAAGGATCACCTCTGAAAATTTATGGGCCTAGAGATCTTCTTTGAATTCTGGATCCCAGAGGAGTGCTTGGCTGGCTTGGTCTAGTAGAGCATGTGACTCTTGATCTCGGGGCCTGAGTTCAAGCCCCACACTAGGTGCGAATTCTGGATCCCTATCTCACACCGTACATGAAAATCAACTCAAAATGGATTTAAGACTGGAATGTCAGATTGGAAACTATAAAACTTCTACAAGAAGACATTGGGGATAAGCCCCTTGACATTGGTCTTGGCAATGATTTTTTGGATTTGACACCAAAAGTACAAGCAACAAAAGCAAAAATAAATAAATGGGACTACATCAAACTAAAAAGCTTCTGTATGCCAGAGGAAATAATCAACAAAAGGAAAATATAACCTATAGAATGGGAGAAAATATTTGCAAACCATATATCTGATAAGGGGTTAATATCCAAAATATACAAGGAACCAAAATATAACACAATAGCTAAAAGCCAAATAATCTGATTAAAAATGAGCAAAGTACCTAAATGGACATTTTTCCAAAAAGCATATACAAATGACCACAAGTACATGAAAAGGTGCTCAACATCACTAATCATCAGGGAAAAGCAAATAAAAAACACAATGAGATACCACCTCACACCTGTTAAGAGGATTATTATTAAAAGATATGAAAATCAGTGCTGGCAAGAATGTGGAGAAAAGAGAAGGCTTATGTACTGTTGGTCAGAATATAAACTGATACAGTCACTATGGAAAACAGTATGGAGGTTCCTCGAAAAATTAAAAATAGAACTACCATATGATCCAGAAATCCCACCTTTGGGTATATATCCAAAGGATATCGAATCACTATCTTGAAGCGATATTTATACTACTATGTTCATTGCAGCATTATTCACGATAGCCAAGGTATGGAAACAAACTTAGTGCCCATCAAAAGATGAATGGATAAAGAAAATGTGATCTACCTGTCTGTGTATCTACCTATCTATCTGTCTAGATAATGGAATATTATTTGGCCATAAAAAGGAAACCCTGCCATTTGTGACAACATGGATGAACCTGGAGAACATTATACTAAGTGAAATAAGCCAGACAGAAAAAGACAAATAGTGCATGGTATCACTAATATGTGGAATCTAAAAAAAGAAAAAAAGAAAAGGAAGTCAAACTTACAGAGGCAGAGAGTACAGTGGTGGTTTCCAGGGGTTATGGGGTGGGGGAATAGGGGGAGGTTGGTAAAAGGGTACAAACTTTGAATTATAAGATGAGTAAGATCTGAGGATCTAATGTATAACACGGTGAGTATAGTTGATAATACTATATTGTATAATTGAAATTTGCCAAGAGAGTAGAACTTAAGTGTTGTCACACACAGAAAAAAAGGTAAATTTTTGAGATGATAGGTGTGTTAATTAACTCTATGGTGGGGATCCTGTCATAATGTATATCAAAAATCATGTTGTACACTTTATATTACAATTATTTGTCACTTATACCTCAATATAGCTGAAAACAAAGAACGTAGTGATGGATTGGGACTTGTGACATTGGAGCCCTGAGCAGAAAAATGGTTAGAGACCATGGATTGTCTGAAAGATGGGGGAGACACTATGGACCCGAAAGAGCCCTTTTCCAGAACATTGGAGCAGGTTTTGCATGTAGGCTAGCGCATTATTAGGGTATATGAGCTGCTATCACAAACTTCAGAATGTACAATGACTCAACACAGTAGAAGTTTATTTTTCCTCTCTGTGTTCCAAACAGTGTTCCTGGTCAGCGGGAAGATTCCGTCCAGGCAGTGACTAAGGGAGCAGGCCCCTCTTTTAAGGCCCCCGTCGGATATAACACATAGCTCTCAAGGTCCCTGTGCGGGGCTCCCTCAAGCCAGTGAAGGAGGAGGAAAGTGTGGAGGAGGCACACGAACGTTTTAATGACCCCAGCCCAGAGTGGCACACCCCAGTGCTGCTCCCGCTTCCACTTCCTCAGAGATCGGACACCGGACCCCACTGCACATGAGGAAGTTGGAAGAGTAGTTTTGGCTGAGCGGCCACTTCTCGGTAGTCATAACTCCACACCCCCTGGGAGGGGAAGTGTGAGTGGAGGGGGGTGCTTCGCTTCCCTGCCAGCGATTTGCGGTGAGGTTTTCTCAGAGACCACAGTGCAGGGGTTCTTAAAGAGACTCAGTGGCAGCTGTCTGTTTTCATTTACCACAGCATTAGTTTTAACTGGCCGGCCCGTGGAGCAGGGCTGGTAGCAAGGGCTTGTGCAATTGTGCTTCCGAGTGGTGGGGGGAGATGGCGGCGTGTGGGAATAGCAGGGTGGGAACTCTCCCTCTTGAGGCCTTCCCCGAATCACCTGTTCCCATTCCTTGGTTTAGCAGCCCAAACTGGTCTTGTTCTGGGCCCTGCATTCTCAGGTACCTGGGAACATTTCTCTGGAGTGTTGTGGGTAATCAGGATCCCAGCGTGCGTAGGCCCATGGCAGCCATTTTGCCCTCTGTTCTCTTTGCTTCTCAACCCCACCCCTGTCCCTGGGGTCCTCAGGAGGGAGTAGATGAGAGAAAGCCTGCCGTGTCACATCTGAAAAGTGCCTTTGCCCCTGTGGTAGGGCATCAACTGATCACAGGAGAACAAGGGATCAAAGCTAAGATGGGCGGACAAACGTGAACGGCTGTTGAAGAGGTGCTAAGTATGAGTGTTACTGAAAACATTTTCAGTGATGTTGAAAATGGCCTTAAGTTTTGAAAAAAAAAAATTTGTTTTGCATTTACTGGGTGCTTTTTTTTTTATTAGAAAAGTAATATATGGGTGACAGTTTAATGCTGCTCCCTGCAGCGCTAATTTGTTATAGTGCTGTGTGTCTTCAGAACATTTTTCTAAAATAGATGTGTGTGTCTATGTGAAATAATCAATTATAGAAAACACTATATAGTATATATTTTTTAATATAAAAGATCCATTCTCTGAGTGTTATTGAATGATGGAAGCAGCATTATAAACTTTGAAAGAAGCCAAAAAATATAACTTCGAATCAACCTTACATAAAATTAGAAAAAATTATGAGTACCATTCTAATTTATGGGAAACCTTGGTAGGGTGTATCTTGTTGAGGGAAGTCCTTTGAAAATTTAATTGCAGGTTGCTCTATTTTGTGTCTTGGTGGGGTAGGTAAATTAGAGAAGGTTGGAGTATCTTACATTTTGTTAACCACAGAGTACAGTGAACAAAGACCCCTGTTAGGTACAAGCCTGGTAGGGCAAAGGTCCTGTTCAAATTTAAAACCGGATGTGCTTTGGGGCACCTGGGTCGCTCAGTTGGTTAAGCATCTGCCTTTGGCTCAGGTCATGATCTTGGGGTCCTGGGATCAAGCCTGGTGAAGGGTTCCCTTGTTTGGTGGGGAGTCTGCTTCTCCCTCTCCCTCTGCTGCATCCCCTCCCACCCCCTCTCTGCATGCACACTCTCTCTCAAATAAATAAATAAATCTTAAAAAAAAAAAACCACCCCCGCCCCCACAAACTAGATGTGTTTTTTTTCTTGTTATCAGAATTGTAGTTCTTTCTTCATGCTTGCTGACATCCAAGGAGAGGAAGAAAAATGCATTCTAAGTCATTCTATTTTTTAAATTATTTACTTTTAAAATTTACCTCATGGAAAGTAATGTTTTAACTGGAAAACTTAAGATAACCAAAAATGTCAAAAAATGGTTTGTTGTAGAAAACTGTAGTCATTTACTTAAGCCATAAATTATTTGTAGAGAAAATTGAATTTGCTTCCTTAAGCTGTATATGAACTCCTCAATCCTAAGTTAATTAACTCACCACTCTTGTAATGAATTCACCGGCTTTATGTTAATTGACTTTCCGCTAGATATACTGTGTGTATCTCTTGTTAGTCAGAAAGCAACTGATTGTAATCTAGTTTTCTCCCTGTAGGCCTGGAATAATGGGTACCTCCTGTGAATTTTGACCCAAACATGGAGCAGAGTTTCATTCTGACACAGTATGCTGTCAGCCAATGAGAGCTAACTCTTCAGACTCTACTTTCTTCTCTATGTACGTCAATTTTTATGTTTTAACCCAATGGTCATTCATGCCCCACTCTGCAAATATTTTCAGCCAACGGCTGCTCTATCACTCTGTCTTCAGTTGAGTGTATCTTGTAATGTGTGTTGTTTACTTTCTGCCAATTATTTTGTATTCTTGTGAATTGTCTTGACCCATAACAGTTGTCCAAAGGGTATTATATTAGCAATGGTGCTGGCCCGCCATGAACCAAATGAGAGTGTTAAGGTTTGAGTTCTGTGGTGCCCGGAGTTTATTCAAGCATATCACTGAGGAAGCAGGGGCTAAGTTCAGTAAACAGTTAGGGATTGGTGGACACCCTTTGACATTAGGAATGACGTCATAAAAATGATGACAACTTGGGAATGATTGGTGGCAATTGAATGAATGGAGGTCAAGAGAAACTGGTCAGGTTGGAGAAAGGCCTGTTTTGACTTCAGAGGATTTGAAGGGAATAATCTGTGACTGCCAGTGGACAATTCTGGGGACACATCCTAACCTAGGTGATACCACAACAACCTTGTGAGCTGTTAAGGAGTCAATGTTCCAAATTCTCGGAATGTGGTCCCCAGCCCCACTACCTCTGCCAAGTAAGAGGGAGCATTTATGTTATTGCACATGGTTAAAAAACTAATTCTAGAGAGGGAGGAAAAGTGCAAATACAGACTTCTCTTTTCTGGTTCCATTCTATTACTGTTGGCCATTTCAGAAAATTTTAACACCTATGTCTACATATAGATGAGTGTAAGTGGTGACAAACTTCAGGCCAAAACAGGTGGTAGGAAAATTAATTACTAATTTTTTTCTATAACAGAAACTAATTCTATTTTTAAGCTGCCATTGGGAGGTATGAACTAAAGGTATAGACATTTCAGGGTTTACCCTTCCCTTTTCTGGAGTTGTGACTAAGCTTTGCGGGTTTGGTGGACAGAGGATGGTCGAGAGCCACGGTATTGGGTGGACAAAGCATGTGTTCCTTGGTGTCACCTCCCACCCTGCATCTTGCAGCCCTTGTTCCTGGTCAGTGTCTAGTCACTGGCCCATGCAGATAGCTGTGGCAGCTTTTCTCATTCTGGTTTGTAGATGTCTGAGGCATGGCCTCTCAGCTACTTCTGGGTCCCTTTTGAGTAATTCAGAAAACATGTGATTCTTCCCATTCCTTTGTGGGTGTTACGCAAGGGGAAATTTGCCATGTGTCAGGGCTACCCCACTTGGCTATCTCTGTTCTTTTGCCTCCAAGTCATGGGGGACTCTGGCATGCTTGCCACCTCCCTGGGTGTCCCCTTCCCTACGGTGAGGCCTAGCTCTTCTTTGCTCTCACGTCTCCCAGCTTCTCTGGGATTTCTATCAGAACCTCCCCGGGCTGGTGCATGGTGGGAAGGGCAGCAGTGGCGGGGTACAGGGCCCTTTTTTAAGAGACCCAACAGCATTTACCTCACTGTTCTCACCTAGTCCATGGAATCTTCATTTAGTCTGAGAGTAAGCAAAAATGGTGCCAACTGAGTGTACATTCTTCCAGATCTGTGGTTTGTGGCATAAAATGATGTGCATCTCCCAAGCCCAGCTTCTTCAAACTCAAAAGCCTTTGCTTTTGAACCCATCAAAGCTATTATTTCTGCCAGGAGTATCAAAGCCTATTTAGAAACTCCAAAGCGAGGAATTGATATGCTTGTTCTGTGTAGGGGATTCTAACTGCTGCCTAAACAGTGGAAAGACCACAGAGTGAGAGGAAATATCGGGAGCAAAGATCACACCTCTAGTAAGATAGTACACCATTTGTCTATCCTTTGCAAAAATACTCATGGGGTCAGTATTCACCTTTCTGCACTTTGGCTGTTTTTATTTGTTTAATTGTATATTTCAGAGATAGTTCCATATCACTGCATATAGACCAAACTCATTCTTTTGATTCTTTGCTTGCAATTATTATTATTTTTTGAAGATTTTACTATTTATTTGTTTTGAGAGAGAGTGTGCCTGTGCGTGTACAACTGGGGGGAGGGGCAGAGGGAGAGGGAGAATGCTGAGCACGGAGCCTGACCAGGGGTGGGAGTGGGTGAGGGGGAGAAGAGGTGCAGTCCCAGGATCCTGTGATGGTGACCTGAGCCGAAGTCAGACTCTTAACCGACTGAGCCACCCAGGTGCCCCTGCTTGCAGTAATTTTGTATGGATATGTCATAATGTGTTCAAATGGCATTTTCTTGTCTCTTTTTTGGTATGTTTGTTTGTTACTACAAAGAATGCTCCAATGGGGCATCACCAACCAGGCCCCTTCCCCAAGGGGATTTAAATCCATATCGAGTCCTGCTTTTTTTCTCTCCTAGCACTGAATTGACTGGCCTTTAAGGGCTTTCCCAGTATAGAGGAGAAGAATGCAGTAGTGCTGGGAACATTACACCCTCTGGGGTCCCCTGGAAGAGGTTAAGCCCCTTGCATAAATGGTTTTCTACAAATAGTAAATTTTTGCTCAGCAGTTCCGGGTGTTGGTATTTCTAAACTGAGAAATGTCTGCCTGCCCAGGATGCATTTGGCCAGTTGTTAGCTGGGACACTTGAGAAGCTCATGCATCTTATCTTGAATGCTGACTCAGGACCTGAGTCCATGGAAGACACCTCAAGGCATCCCACTGGACATCGGGTTTCTCTGAACCATCAGTGAAACATGGTGATCACCTCCTGATGGTCTTCTCTGAGCCCCACTTTTGGGCAAGAGTTAGAACAACCTGGTAATTGTAGTACTCAGAATATTGGAGTTATCCCAGGATGTCCTCTGGGGGGAAAAATAAATGGCCAAATCCAAACTTAGTATGTGGTAGATGCTCTTAATATCAGACATAGGCAACTATAATCAACCTTTTTGAATTCGAACTGATAAAGTCAGATTCAATGGCAGGAATATAGACTCTGAAACATGTTTAACAGGATTAAAAAAAATTGGAAATTCCCTTAGTAAAAATGATTTCTGGTTATGGTACTGAAACTTTGGGTTCTAGTGGCTCTGACTCTATAGCAAGTTGGGAGATATTATCTTATGTTGAAAAGACTTTTATTTTTAAATTTAAAAATATTTGCTCATGCATTATAGGTAACAAACATTTATGGGGCATATTTATTGGCTATACGCTATGTGAGACACCCTCTGTTAGGCCTTCTTGTTCATTTGCCTCATCCCACCCCCACTAGCATGCCCACAAAACACTAATACTTCCATTGCTTTTAACATCTCATCTCCCATCCTCCTATCTCCCAAGCTGCTATTAACATTAATGTGACAGTGCTAGGTCCAGAAGGGACAAAGCATGCCGCATGATTCCCATTCTGCTTTCCACACCTATCTCTCTCTCTCATCAGGGCTATCTGAGAATCACCTATGTGGAAACAGAGGTGACACATTCTACCCCCAAATATAGGAAGGGAGATGTCGCTATCAGGGGGGAGAGGACTTGCCCTGAGACAGTAGAGATCGATGTGTGTAAAATTCTTAACACAGTGCATGACCCATGATACACACTCAGCAAATGTTGCTGTTTGATTACTGGTCTTGTCTCTAGGTTGACCTAAGTTTGACCAGTGAGGGCAAACTCACCTCCTACCTTCCTGTTGGCTACTCTGTTAATGAGTGAAAAGTCCCAGAGGATCTTTTTCAGAAGAGAAGCTGTGGCAGAGCAGCTCAAGATGAAATTTAATGCAGCTGTTTATCAGACAAATGAGATCGAAGGGAAGAAGGATGGCTTCATATAAAAGGGACATGGCATATCTCCTCTCCTTCTCCCTGACCTTTCTGGCTAAGAGGAAAACAGTTACTGTAATTACCTAAAGTAGCTGAACTTTAATTCACTTAGGGACCCCGTGTGTAATAGACTAAAAGAAATACAGACAGATAGCTCAAGTTCAAATTTGGATCCCTATCTAAACTTGCTGACTAAGGGATTCTGTCTCCAGATTTGCACACAGAAAATCTGCTCTACCCTTGGCTTTAGTCAATAAATTAACTTTCCTTTCTCACCAATTGCCAGTTGAAGACATTCTTACCTGCTTTTATTTGCCAGTTTTCCCAGTTTGTACCCAGAGTCTCTCAGCATGACCTGAGTTGGTCCTTGTTCAGTAGATGTAGGATACTAATCGCAATTAACATACCATCTACTGTTTTCAACCTAACTGTATTACTCTGCTCTGGCTGCCGAAGCAAAATATCACAGACTGCGTGGCCTCACTAATGGACATGTATTGGCTGGAAGTTCAAGATCAAGGTGCTGGCAGGGTTAGTTTCCGGTGAACCTCTTTTCCTGGCTTGCAGATGGGTGTCTTCTTGCTGTATTGTCATGTGGACTCTCTGCGGTGCACTGATGAGGAGAGACCAGTCTCTGGTGTCTCTTCCTCTTCTCAGAAGGACACCAGTCCTCTCAGATTAGAGCTCCACCCTTATCTCCAAACCTAGTCACATAAGGGGTTAGGGCTTCAACATATGAATGTTGGGGGACACAATTTAGTTCATAACACTACCTAAGCCTCCCAAATGACTGGCTTGTATGTTGGTGATTTCTTTTATCAGATACATTGGTTTGCTATTGCTGCACAATAACTACTCACAAACTCAGTGTCTTAAAACAATAATAATTTGTTAGTTTTCATGTGTCTGTGCATCAGCTGGGGTTCAGCTGGTCTGCGCCTTAGTCTGCTTCAGGCTTCGGCAGCTGGGGAAGCTCAACTCCAGATGCCTCTCATCCTTCTCCTGGGGCTAGCAGGCTAGCCCAGGCTTGTTCTGCTCATGGTGAAGGCAGTCATCACTGCATAAGGCACAAGCCCTGCAAAGGACTTACCTACTAACATCCCATTGGCCAAAGCAAAGCGTATGGCCAAGCCCAAAGTCAAGGTGTGGGAAAGTAGATACTACTTTTAGAGGACTGCAGAGTTACCTAGCAAAGGGTGTGGATTCTGGGAGGGGTGAAATGAGACTGATCATGCAACCTTACCTGTGTGTCCTCTTGGCCACAATTATTCCCATTCCTCCACATGCAAAATATGCTCACCTCTATTTCAACATTTCATAGATAGGAGATAGGCTGAGAAATTTGCTACGTCACCAAAAGTGGTGTATTTTCCGATGTCTTCTTCAGAATTGTCCACCAAGTGATGGGAAAAGGGAGGACATTGCAGAGGGCAGAACCAGCAGGCGTGGAGCATACCTGATGAGAAGTTACTTCAGGGAGCAGACCTAGGATGAAGAAGGAACATTCCCCAGCCCCAAATAGGGAAGACCTGGTAACATTTGACGAGAGGATTTCAATGTGACTGCTATGTGCCCACAGTTCTTCACTATTTCAGAAGGAAAAGCGAATTGCAGTTACCCTGTTCCGCCATTGTACGTTGGGAATAGTAAGGTAGATAACATAATTTTTTAGTCCATAAGTTTCCAAATCAAGAGGAGTCATATGCAAACTTGAGATAGTTAAGATTCTAGACTTTAAGACTGAAGCCGTGATGGGATGAGATTTTGAGGTTCTTGAGATGAGAAAAAGAAGTTTGGTAAATTCATGTTCTATTCCCCTCCTCTATGGAGTTGCACTTTTACATTTAGACAGAGTATAATGATTTTCACAAGAGTTTATTAATTTTGCAAATAGATAATTCCATGTATCCTTTTGTTATTATTTGCTGATTTTATTAAATTGTATCTACATATTTAAGCCTGTAAACTTTTATGGAATATGTTGAGTTTTTTCAGACATTGAACATGGTCAGTGTTTAAACATTAGCTTACAGAGTCACTTACATTTGTGCACACATATGAATACACGTATACATATATTACTTAATTAGTCATTAAAGCCATCACATTGTTTAATAAAAAAGAAAAAGAAATTTGGGTAAAAAGTACTATTTAACATTGCAGGAGGGGCGCCTGGGTGGCTCAGTTGTTAAGTGTCTGTCTCCGGCTCAGGGTGTGATCCTGGAGTCTTGGGATCAAGCCCCACATCAGGCTCCCTGCTCCGCTGGGAGCCTGCTTCTTCCTCTCCCACTCCCCCTGCTTGTGTTCCCTCTCTCGCTGGCTGTCTCTCTTTCTGTCAAATAAATAAATAAAATCTTAAAAAAAACCCAAACATTGCAGGAAACTGCATCTATCTTGAGTGTATTTTTTCGATTATGGAAACGCACAAGGGATCCTATTCCTAGAGTCCCATCCTTCTGGTATCTGTGCTGGGGAAGAATTGTAAGCAATAGTAATACTGTCCCTTGTCTATACTTGCCTGATGCCCGAACAGGTAATTTGCTGATGAAAAAAAAAATTGTTAAATTTTATTTTTTAAATCCCAGTCTCAACTAAGGAGTGACAAACTTAGTTTTTAAAAAAATGATTATTATGAAATATTTCTTTTTAAAAATTTTAATTCCAGTATAGTTAAACATCCAGTGTTATCCTAGTTGCAGGTGTACAACAATCTTAGTTTTTCATCAAGTATTAGGATAGGGTCTCATCAGTCTCTTACTGAGCCCAGGGTAAACTCTGTATCTTGATTTTTCCTTCTGAATTAGGTTTGTGAGAAGATGAGTAACCAGAGAAAACTCCAGGGGGAGGTGGTTGGAGTGGCAATAATGTCCCACAGCACAAGTTAAGTATTGTCCTGATAATCATAGCTAATAATTTTTTAAAAGATTTTATTTATTTATTTGTCAGAGAAAGTGAGAGAGAACACAAGCAGGGAGAGCAGCAGGCAGAGGGAGAAGCAAGCTCCCCGATGAGCAAGGAGCTTGATGTGGGGCTCAATCCCAGGACCCTGAGATCATGACCTGAGCCAAAGGCAGATGCTTAACCAACTGCGCCACCCAGGTGTGCCCATAGCTAACAACTTTGAGCACATACCATGTGTTGAGGTGGTTCTAAGCACTTCACATGTTAGCTTAGTAACTCTGTGAGGCAGGTACTTCTTTGTCCCAATTTTTCAGGTACTACTTTGCACAGAGATTTAAAGAAGATTATCCGAGGTCTTGGAGCTGATAGGTGACAGTGTTGGGATTTGAATCTAGGCAGACTGATTTCAGATTTACACTTTTAACCACGATGTTATTCTGTCCTGATGATTCAGGAAAATTCCCTGCATCTGAAATAGATTTACTATAAGAAACAGAGGACAATTTTAGAAAATAACTGCTCAGTTTGCACAAAAATATATAAGGGAACGTTGCCTCTGAGAATGGAGAGTAGGCTATTATGGAAAGATAATGTGAAAAATCCACAGCAAGAAAATACTGCAGTAAAATTAAATATGACAGCAAAAGAAGTCAGGGTGGAGGGAGTGAATAGAATACCTGGAACCGTGGAAAATGGATTTCTTCTTCGTAAAGGGCAAATTTGAGAACTGGTTAAAAAACATAGCTTCAGGGGCGCCTGGGTGGTGCAGTCATTAAGCGTCTGCCTTCAGCTCAGGGCGTAATCCCAGAGTCCTAGGATCGAGCGCCGCATCGGGCTCCTCTGCTGGAAGCCTGCTTCTTTCTCTCCCACTCTCCCTGCTTGTGTTCCCTCTCTCGCTGGCTGTCTCTGTCAAGTAAATAAATAAAATCTTAAAAAAAAAAAATAGCTCCAAAGAATAAAAGTTTACAGATGGAAAGCTAAGAGTTGGATGGCATGTCATAGAGATCCAAATTCTTTGAATAATAATTGTTTCTTTTTTTTTTTTTTAAAGATTTTATTTATTTATTCGACAGAGATAGAGACAGCCAGTGAGAGAGGGAACACAAGCAGGGGGAGTGGGAGAGGAAGAAGCAGGCTCATAGCGGAGGAGCCTGATGCGGGGCTCGATCCCATAACGCCGGGATCACGCCCTGAGCCGAAGGCAGATGCTTAACCGCTGTGCCACCCAGGCGCCCCTGAATAATAATTGTTTCTGAAGGGAAAAAAAAGACAACAAAAAGACAACAGCATAATCAGAAATAAAGCAGAAAAATACCCTTATTCAATGAAAAGTTTTAAATTAAAAATAGAACAAAATTTATGACAACAGATTGTATTAATTATCTGTTGCTGTATAACATATTACCCCCATATTTAGCAGCTTAAAAGAACAAACATTATCTCTCTTAGTTTCCTAAGGTCAGGAATCTGGGAGTGACTTACTGGTTGAGTCTAGGATTAGTCAAGCTGTCAATTGGGGCAGTAGTCATCTGTAGATAAAGTTCTAAATTGATAATTAAATTGAAAATTAAATTATCAATTTAATTAAAACTAAATGAAAATTAATGAAAATTAAATGAAAATTAAGTTATCAATTAAATTTAAGTTCTAAATTGATAAATAAGTTAAAAAACATACTAGTAAAAATCTTATAAGTGAGCATGGAATAGGTTAAACATATATAGAGAATAAATGTAAACAATAATTCGAAAATACCTTTGAAAGAAATAGTCCACATGCTTAAGAATAAAAAATGATGAGGTTTATATAATAGGAAAATAGGTAATAAAAACACAGGCTAACTAAACTTGGGAAGTGTAGGAAAAAGAAAGAAATGATGTATTGATGGTATAATAGTTGGTTTACATTGCTCTAGCTGCTTTTTATGTATCACTTTGTTGTTAGGATTTTTGGGTTGTAAGTGACAGAAAAACTCAAATTAAAAATTTAACAGATTTTATTTATTTATCTTCGAGAGAGAGTGCATGAACTGAGAAGGGGCAGAGGGAGAGGGACAAGCAGACTGTGGGCTGAGCATAGAGGCTGATACAGGGCTCAATCTCCTGACCTGAGCCGAAATCAAGAGTTGGACACTAAACCGACTGAGCCACCCAGACGCCCCTACTCAAATTAATTTAGGCAAAGGAATTTATTGGTTCACTTAACAGAAAAGTTCAGAGTATGGATCTGTCTATACATGAAGTTCAGGGGGCTTCAGTGTTGTCATCTAGACTCAATCGTCTCTGTCTCTGTCAGTCTCTGTCTCTTTACTGTTTTCCTTTAGTTAACTGTATTTACAGGTAACATCCAACTTTGAGATTCCAGAGGCAGCCACTGCCTAGGCTCTAGGCCAGCTCTAGGTTTCCAACTTTAGAGCTAGTGATGTCAGAGAAAAGATGGTGCCTCTTTCTCCGTAACACTATCCAAAGGGGTAGGGATGATTCTCATGCTCCCAGCCTGGGTTAAAGGCTTTTTCAAGAGGTGAGTGGGTCAACTCCTCCTGAGCAAGAGAGGGTGCTTCAAAATTAAAAAGTGAGGGGAAGGCATGGGTCGCTTCAGTGGCTTAGTTGGTTAAGTGACCATTTCTTGATTTCAGCTCAGGTGATGATCTCAGGGTCCTGGGATTGAGCCCCATGTCGGGCTCTGTGCTCAGCAGGGAGTCTGCCTGAGATTCTCTCTTTCCCCCTCCTCTGTCCCCCCCTCCCCACCATGTTTGCTCTCTCTCTCTAAAGTAAAGAAATAAATCTATTAAAAAAATGAGGGGAAAGCAACCAAAGTGGTCAGTAGTCCCTACAAATAGCGATACCAACTTTTCTTGGTGTCACCGCAAGCTAGGTGCTGTGTGCTACTTATATATATTATTTCGTTAAAACCTCAAAATATACTTTTGAGGTATTATTATCCTCATTTTAAATGGGTGGAAATTAAAGCTCAGAGAGATTAAATAAATTCCCTAAGGTTTTGCAACCAGTGAATTACAGATACTCAATTCAAACACATGTCCGTCTAACTCTAGAGTGTGTCTATGATCTTAAAAGGGAAGAGGGATATCACACACAGCCTGCCATCTAAGCACGAGCAGACATTTTGCTGTCTCTCTCTCCAGCTTTCCCTCTCTCTCTCATTTAGTTATGGCTTTCTATTGCTAGTCTTTTTACAATTGTTAGGCTTTACTACTAGATTGAACTAGACAGTCAAAATGGGACTCTTTTTTAATGTAAGTAACAATATTTCTGTAAATTCAAAGAATTTCTTTCTTTTTGTTAGGGTTTTTTTGTCCCCCCCCTTTAAAAAAATCTTTTTTTCTTTTAAAGATTTTATTTACTTATTTGAGAGGAAGAGAGCTAGAGAGAGCATGAGCAGGGGACGGGGAGAGGGAGAACCAGGCTCCCCGTTGAGCAGGGAGCCTGATGCGGGACTTGATCCCAGGACCCAGCGATAATGACCTGAGCTGAAGGCAGATGCTTAACCGACTGAGCCACCCAAGTGCCCCTAAAAATCTTTTTTTCTAATAATTTCTTTTTTTGCTTAGATGAACTCACTCTTACCTGTTAATCTTTGCTTATGCCAATGTGTTTTTTTGTTAATAATTTTTAGTATGAAATATACACAAAAGGGGAATATATAACACAGCTGTTTAATTTAAGGAATAGTAATGAACACTTATGTACCCATAATATACATAAAAAGGAATGTTTTCAGAATCCTTGAAGCTATACATCCTTCTCTTCAGAGATAACCATTAACTTGACTCTGGGTTAATATTTCTGTTGTTTTTCTTTCTGGTTTTACCACATATTTCATTAACCATGTGACTGTGGAAAGTCAGGTAACCTCTCTGGGCTTTAGTTCCCTCATTTGTAAATTGAGAATAATGAGAGTATCTACATCACAGAGTTGTTACAAAGTTTAAATGAGTTCATGTAATATACCTAGATTAGTGCCTGGTGCAGAGTAAGCACTATACAATAACTGGCTACTATTATTATTAATTCTTAAGCAATATATTATTTACATATTTGTTTTCCTTGTTTTTGGGCTTTATATAAATGGAATCATACTGTACATAGTCTCCTGTGGCTAGCTTTTTTTTTTTTTTTTTTTTTTTTTTTAAGTTGGCTCTCCTTGCCCAGCATGGAGCCCAATGTGGGGCTTGAGCTCACAACCCTGAGATCAAGACCTGAGCTGAGATCAAGAGTCGGATGCTTAACCGACTAAGCCACCCAGGCACCCCTGTGACTTGATTTTTTAGCTCAATACTGTGTTTAAGAGATTCATACATACTGATGTATATAAACAGTTCTTCATTTTTGCTGCTTAGTAAAATTCCACTGTGTAAATATACCCCAATTTATTTATCTGTTCTACTCTTGATGGATATTTGGATTTTTTAAGTCATTTCCTTGCCATTATAAACGATGCCTTTATCCATAGTCTTCTACACATTTCCTAGTGTACACATGTTAGAGTTTCTCTGGGTAATGTACCTTAGAGTGTAATTGCAGGAGTAGAGAATATATACATTCTCTATCTTTCATGACTCTTAATCTTTTATTTTCCAGCCTTTGTCTCTCTCTGTTGCATTCTGTTTCTTCAAAACAACTATAGCAGATGTCAGTACCCCATCACTGTATATCCCCCTATCGTTACCACATCAGTGCATATCTGCCTAGCTTCTAACTGTCAACATCTGAATTTCTTTGTATCAGTTTCCAGAACCCACTCTGCCACCCATGTGGCAGGTTAGACATGTCTGACAATGTTTTCACGGGAACAATGATTGATAGCTCCCTTGCCATTGGATGGAGTAACTCTGAAGTATGTGTTCTAGATTGGTTTCCAGAGCTTCCAGTGGTAGTAATCTCCACTTGTCCACAGTGGTAACCTGGTAACCGACTTGATGATAAATCCTTGACTGGCTGCTTTGCCTTCCCTGTTTCATTTACTTATGTCTTCACTGGTGTTTCTTTCACTTCTTAAAGAAATTGTTTACACTCAAATCCTTGCCTTTCAAGGTCGACTTCAAGGGGAACTCTAAATAAGATATGTCTTCCAGTTCACGAATTCTCTCTTTAGCTGATCTAATCTGCTGTTTAACTTTTCATTGAGTTTCTAATTTCAGTTATTTCATTTTCATTTCTAGAAGTTTTATTTGGTTTCTTTATTAAGCTGCTTGGCGAACTTTGATAGTCTCTGAGTCTCAATTAATCTTTCAATTTCTCTTTATCCATCTCTTTTTTAAATTGAACATTGTTATTTTATAGTCACTATTTGATAATCCAACATCATCATTCTGATAATGTTGTCTTTGCCATTCTTTGTGGTTTGTTGTTTCTGTCAACTCTTACTCATTGTGGTTTCTTTCCTGTTGCTTTTAGTGACTTTTGATTGTTTTATTTGTAAGACTTATTCAAGGCCTGGTTTAAGAATTCATTCCTTCAGGGGCGCCTGGGTGGCACAGCAGTTAAGCGTCTGCCTTCGGCTCAGGGCGTGATCCTGGCGTTATGGGATCGAGCCCCACATCAGGCTCCTCTGCTGGGAGCCTGCTTCTTCCTCTCCCACTCCCCCTGCTGTGTTCCCTCTCTCGCTGGCTGTCTCTATCTCTGTCAAATAAATAAATAAAATCTTAAAAAAAAAAAAAGAATTCATTCCTTCAGATAAGATGTGCATTTGGGTCTGCTAGGTGGCTGAGGACACTGTCTCCCTGAGACTACTTTAAATTCCATTTTTGGCTTGAGGTTTTCTCAGTTATACAGGCTGTTTGAATTCTGACTGAAACCCCCTTAAGGGGGATTTATGGTTAGGAATTCTTAGGGGTGAATTCTCCCTTCCTTTTCTTTTCTCATTTCTTTTCTTTTCTCACTTCCTTTCTTTTCCCTCCCTTTCCTTTCCCTTCCCTCCCTCCCTCTTTCCTTGCAGTTCCATTCAGAACAACTTTTTTTTTTTTTTTTTTTTTTTGGTGTTTTTAGAACTATCCTTCCTTCCTTCCTTCCTCCCTTCCTTTTCCTTCTTGCTTCAGCTTCACCTAGACCCAAGATTGAGGTAATAATGTATGCTACTGACACCCGCTGTGGGGAAGTTCTTTATAGGTTATCCACTTAGAAAAGGATGTTTACCCTCATGGATACCAGCTTTGAAATATGAACATCTTTAATTCAGCCTCCCACTCTGGTAAGGCCATGGGCTTTATCTTCTTAGCTCCCAAAAGCAGTCCCTAGCTTCACACTATTTACTTTTCTGATTTGAGTTTCCTCATTTTTCTGGCCTCCAGAGATACTATTACTTTCTCGCTAGCTCATTCATGTGTTTAAAACATTTTTATTAGGACTCTGGGTGGCTCAGTTGGTTAAGTGTCTGCCTTTGGCTCAGGTCATGATCTCAGGGTCCTGAGATCCAGCCCCCACGGGCTCCCTGCTCAGGTCATGATCCTGGCATCCTGTGATCAAGTTGCGCATTGGGCTCCTTGCTCAGCAGGGAGCCTGCTTCTCCCTCTGCCTGCCACTCCCCCGGCTTGTGCTCTCTCTCTGACAAATAAATAAACAAAATCTTAAAAAAATTAAAAATTTTTTTTTTGTATTCAACCATTTTTAGGGTATTGTGTTGGGAGAGTTTTCTCTAAACACTTGATCTACGATGTTGCCACTTAAGGCTCCAATGTTGTTTTGCAACAATGGGATGTATTCAACTCCTTCCTTCTCTTTCTCTCTTTTATATGTTGAACATTTTTATTTTGTATTGTATATTTGACAGTTCCAATATCCATTCCTTCAACAAGTACTGAATGGTCTTGACCATGTGCTAGGTACTCTCCTAGGGCTTCAGTGTGAATGGATCAGACAAGATCACCACTCTTGTGGGCTCACATCCCAGAGAAGAGTGTAAGCTCAGGACCTCACAGCTAGTATCCCATTGTTCTAAGGGCAATTTTGCGATGTATAATGTAAACAATTGTAGAAGGGTGAGAAGTACAGTAGGCAGTGTTTTGTCTTTGGTTGCTGATATCTGCAAGTCAAATAGGGAGAAATTGTGGTATATTAATTTTCTACTTGGAAATGTTAATGATTGTATCTGGGTCTGAAGATGCAAGGTAAACAGCAGATACATGTGGATAAGTTGATTTTTGTGTCTATAAAGAGGAGAAGGAAGATTGGGACTCTCATTCATGAAGCTTTGTGTAAGGTGCTTAGTATATATGTTCTCATTTAATTCTGACCCCTCCCAAATAAATTCCATGTAATAGATATTATCTTTATTTTAAGATAAACTGTAGTATGTTATCTCCTATTTTTTTCTTCTATTCTATTCTTCTATTCTATTCTTCTATTCTTCAATAGCAATAGATAATTTTGCTGGGCACCTTAGTGTCAGTCTAAAGATGACATTTTCTGTACTCCCCTGTAATTAAATGTGGCCATCACTAAGTTCTGGCCAGTGGGATTTAGAGTGGGTATCAGGTGGCAGCTCATGGCAAACTTCCTAAGAGACAGTTGGTGTATATCTTTTACTCCTGCTACTTATCTGTTCTTCTATCCTGCTACTTAGAATGTGCATACTGCTTAGGACCACAATGGTGAGGCTACACCCTCAAACATATTGAGAATGGATGGCGTTAGGTCCCTGAGGACTTTTCAGCCAGACCTCCATACCATCCTTGGACTGCATATCTCTGGAATTCCTATACTAGAGAAGAATAAACTTCTATCCTGTTAAGGTCTACTACTATTTTTTTTTTTTAAAGCTTTGTCATGCTCCGGGTTTTTGTTTTTGTTTTTGTTTTTTAAGATTTTATTTATTTATTTGACAGAGAAAGAGACAGCGAGAGAGGGAACACAAGCAGGGAGAGTGGGAGAGGAAGAAGCAGGCTTCCCACTGGGCAGGGAGCCTGATGCGGGACTCCACCCCAGGACCCTGGGATCATGACCTGAGCCGAAGGCAGATGCCCAGTGACTGAGCCACCCACGCGCCCCAGGTCTACTACTACTTATTAAAAAAATTTCCTCCTAAAATCTGCAGTCAAATCTAATCCTAACTATATATTAAGGCTCAGAAAGATTTTGTAACTTGCCCAAGGTATTATGTCTGGTAAGAGGCAAAGAGTTGAACCTAGTGCTTTACATTTATGTAATAATGACTAGGTGAATATTTGGTATAAGGGAACTGGTGTATTTTATAAAGCAAGTCAACTTACTTAGTTGGTTCTTAGGGCTCCTTTAATCCCCTCCCACCTACTTTACCCACCTATCGAACATTCCCCCCCAGTTTGTGACATATGGATCTTCATTTAGGCTGGCCTCCTTACATCCCTTATTCATACTGGTCTAGCTTATGCTTCTAGGCTCACTCTGAAGCACTAGGAGTTCAAGCATGAAAAAATCATGGAAAAACAGGAATATTTCAAGCAAGAGAGACAGAGCTAGAGCTTGGATTTAAAGATAAACAGGAAATACACATGAATGGAGGGGCCGCAGGAGAAAAGACGTGGTTACTCTATCAATTTCCCATCTGAGGCGGGTCCCTAGGCAAGCTATTATGTCTCTCAGTAGTTAAATTTTATGTGCTAGGGAGACCACTTCAACATTATGAAAGAGACTGAATGCGCCACTCCTTTAATAGTAATGAAACCTTTTAAGACTTAAATTTGTCTTCAGTAAGCCATTTTAAATGTTATAAAGACAGTATAGATTATTGCTGTAGGATATCCTAAAGTTCGCCCTTACAATTAATTGCTTGCTAAAATGGACAACAGAGCAGTGCTGATATGAATTGCTTATTTAAAAATAGTTTTTTCGGGATGCCTGGGTGGCTCGGTCAGTTAAGTGTCTGCCTTTGGCTCAGGTCATGTCCCGCATCGGGCTCCTTGCTCATCAGGGAGCCTGCTTCTCCCTCTGTCTGCTGCTCCCCCTGCTTGTGCTCTCTCTCTCTCTGACAAATGAATAAATAAAATCTTTAAAAAAAAATAAAAATAATTTTTCATACCTTATTTCATTTGTATCTATGGTTCTTGTTTTTGGCTTTAAATACTACTACAGACACTGATAACTGAAGCTTTGGCTAACTTTTTGAAATGTAAGGAATTACTTTTGGAAGGAGCATTTAAAAAATTGGCTATTTCTCCTGAGATGCCTTCTTAAAGAACTGATTTTTAGAGAGTGATAACCTGAGAGTAACTGTGTATGTCAGATAGGGCTGAAATCTGAAATCTGACTCTGCTGTGTGCCTATGGTTGAAACTGTAAGTGGGTAGATGCCCCTGTCTGTCTAGAATGGTGGGTAGTGGATGGGGTGACTCTGAAAGTCTTACTGTCTTTGAAAACATGCATAATCTAAGAATTGGCTGTCTGATGGCTACTGTTCTATGCTGATGATGCTTTGGGGCTTGTAAAGAACGGAAGCCTCAGTGAAATAACTGGTGTTAATTCAAGTCATTGCTGGACAAATATCTGTTGGCAGGTATTTAACACAAGGGTGTAGTTTTTAAAAAAATGTTAATCTGAGCAAAATGATATTGGTCTCTTTGTTGCAGGACTTTTCAGGTTCCTTGATACAGTGATATTGTGAGTCTTTAAGAGGAGAGCAGAATAGGCAGCATTCCAAACTTTGATTCCAAGACCTGTAGCTAAGTGAGCATCTCACAAAAAGAATGCCCTATGGAAAACCCTTGGGTCACACTGATCCGGGTGATACAGAAGTTGCGGGCTGTGTTGTAATGAGCATTCAGGGGCTGTGTGACCACACTATCAATAATCTGACCTGTGGGACAGGAAGATTATCGGGCACAGAATCATTTCACTTTTCAGCCCAGATAATCCATAGAGATCTTGGTCCAAGGACTAAGGTCATTTTATAGGTCAAGGAACTGAGGCCCAGAGAGGTTGAGAAGCTTGTTCGGGGTTGTACCCTAGTTAGTGGGGAGCTGATAATAGCACCTCAGTCCTCTGATTCTCAGAGCCTTCCCTACTGCCTCAGTAAGTGTGGTGGATTGTGAGTTCAGCTAGTGGAGTAGACATTGGTGAGTGAGCAGGGGGGATGGGCTGGATCAATGTTTGGGGGGATATCTCCATTCCTTCAATCATGTCTTGGGTGGCATAGTACAAATTTATCACCATTCTGGTCACCTGGATCTGGATGAACTCTAGTTTGTCAATTTCCTCTTAAAACATGGAGCCCAGATCTAGTTCTGATTTTTCAAGTGTGCTTTGACCATTGCAGTGTATACTGGGATATCTTTATTCTTAGATCACTGCTGGTAAACTATTCTTGAGTTAATGAAGACCAAGAATAAGATAATTATTGTTCCAGGATCCATGCATCACTTTGGCTCATATTAAGCTTGTGGTTAACCCTAGATCTGTTTGATATTACTTACTGTCTAGTCAAGTTTTCTCTTAAGTTAAATTAATCGAGTAGGATTAGTTTTTCAAATGTAAGTGTAGGTTTTTACATTAACCCTGTTTTATTTCATCTTGGTAGTTTTGGCCCAGTACTTTTGACTATCAGGATTAATTTTGAATCTTGACTCATTTGTTCTTCCAGCTCTTTCTTCTAGTATGGCAATAGTGGCAGATGTAGTATGCAAGCTTCTGATTTCTTTATTTCTCAGCCCGGCTATGTTTCTCTGTAAGAGGAAGGAGTGGGAACTGAGTAACATTTACTTACTATCTATTATTTGCCAGGTACTATGCCCAGTACATTATTCGTATTTTATTATTTAATCCTCATAATAACCACATATGATCATAATTTCCTCTTCTGTATAAGAATGAAAATTCTCATCTCAAAGAGTTTTGGAGAATAAATGAGATTATTTATTTATTTAACTTACATAATAAAAACAGTATGTACTTATTATAGTGCCTGGCAGATAGGAGGCTCTTGGTATCCATTAGTTGTCTTTACTTCTGTCCCTCTTCCTTCATCTCTTCTTTGAACAGACAGGGGCAAGGACAGAAAACTATGATATTCCATTAAAGAGCCCTCTCTTGATGCCACAGAACCACCAGTCAGCTCCTACTAGTCTTGTTAGTCAGTTTTCATACCATGGGAATACTATTTATTGCTGCATTACAAATTACCCCCAAACTTAACAGCTTGAAACAAGACACTTCTGTTCTCCCTGCCCCATAGTTTCTGTGGGTCAGGAATCCAAGCATAGCTTACCTGGGTCCTTTGCTTTAGGATTTCTTACAGGGCTGCAATCAAGGTGTTGATTTCCAATCTGAAAGACTGACTGGGAAGGCATTTTTTCAAGCTCACTGATGTGGTTAATGACATGAATCAGTTCCTGGAGGGTTGTTGGATTGAGGGCCTCAGTTTCTTGCTGGCCATCAGGGGGAGGTCACCCTCAGTACTTGGTCATGTGCGCCTCTCCAGCTTGCTTCCTCAGAGCAAGCATGTGGGAAGAATTAGAGAGTGTGAATCAGGCAGAAGTTACAGTCTTTTATAACCTAATTTCAGAAGTGACATCCCATTACTTTTGCTGTGTTCTATTTTTTGGAAGTGAGTCATTAAATCCAGCCCCCACATAAGTGGAAGGAATTACACAAGGGAGTGAAAATCAGTAGGCAGGGCCACTGAAGGCCATGTCAGCAGCTGCCTGTTACCACATGTCATAATCTTTATCAGGCAGACCTGGGATAGAAATCCAGGTTTCTTTTTTTCTTTTCTTCTTTTTTTTTTTTAATGTGTCTTTCTCTTTATTTATTTATTTTTATAATAATATTTTTTATTATATTATGTTAGTCACCATACAGTACATCCCTGGTTTTTGATGTAAAGTTCCATGATTCATTAGTTGTGTATAAATCCAGGTTTCTGAGTCCTTCTCTTTCCCGAAAAATCTACCCCGGAGGAATCTTGAGTGTTGGTTTTTTTTTTTTAATTTTTAATTTTAATTTTATTTTTTTGATGTAAAGTTCAATGGTTCATTAGTTGCGTATAACACCCAGTGCACCATGCAATACGTGCCCTCCTTACTACCCATCACCAGCCTATCCCATTCCCCCCGCCAAAGCCCTCAGTTTGTTTCTCAGAGTCCATAGTCTCTCATGCTTCTTTCCCCCTTCTGATTACCCCCCTTTCTTTATCCCTTTCTTCTTGGTTTTAGTCGTAACTGTGAGCTGATTATGTAGCCATGTTTTCCTCCTGGCTTTGTTTTGGAAACAGAGCAGTTTCGTTGTAACCAGATTGGCATGGTGAGCTGGGGGACTTTCTTCACGTTTACTTGTCCTTGATCCCCTCCCTCTTATTCCTTCAAGGCATATTTCATCCTCTCAAGACCTCAAGTCCTTGGGTCACCTGGGTGGCTCAGTCGGTTAAGCATCTGCCTTCAGCTCGGTTCATGATCTCAGTGTCCTGGGATGGAGTCCCACATCAGGCTCCCTGCTCAACGGGGAGTCTGCTTCTCCCTTTTCCTCGGCCTCTCTCCCCACTTTATAAGCTCTGTGAAATCAGGGCCTATGTCTTATCCACCTTCATATCTCTGTGCCTAACATTTTGTGGAGTTCAATAAATATTTGTCAAATCAGTGAATCAATTGTCTATTATTAGCCCCCAACCATATACATAATAATAGGTGAAGAATAACAGTAATGAAAGGTACTTTCATCAGATATTGGAGTGTCTAGCAACTGAAGTCATCCTTGGCTTCTTCCTTTCTCTCATACTTGGTATTATGCCATTAGCAAGTCCTGTTGGCTCTAACTTCCAAATAACCTATTTCACTGAATCTAGGATGACATTGATTATAAGACATAGTATTATGTTGCAAGATATTATATATATAATAGTGTTACATATTGTGTATATTATATATTATATTGTACATGATATATATCGACTATAGTATTACAGTACTACTAAGAGAAAATGTTGCTAATGAAACTATGGCATGCCACTGACTATAGAATGCATCTTGATTGCATGGGTATAAAACATGAAAAAATGAACATCTTAGAATTGCTTAAATATGTACACAATACTTTTGAACACTTCCCACCATTTCCATGGCTACTACTCTTGCCTGAAGCGATGCATGTCTCATGTAGAATGTGCAGTAGTCTTGTCACTGGTTTCTCCAGAGACTGTTCTTCATAGAGCAGCCAGAGGAATTATTTATTTGTTTACTTGCTTACTTATTTTTAAATTTTTTAAAGAGGAAATCTTATTTTATTTTATTTGTTTATTTTTTTGTAATAATTTTTTAATATATTATGTTAGTCACCATACAGTACATCCCTAGTTTTTGATGTAAAGTTCCATGATTCATTACTTGCATATAACACCCAGTGCACCATGCAATACGTGCCCTCCTTAATACCCATCACAGGCCTATTCCATTCCCCCCCCCCCCCGATGCCCTCAGTTTGTTTCCCAGAGTCCATAGTCTCTCATGGCTCATAGAAGTTGCACTTCTATACACGAACAATGAGACTGAAGAAAGAGAAATTAGGGAGTCCATTCCATTTACAATAGTGCCAAAAATCATACATTATCTCAGAATTAACTTAACCGGAGATGTAAAGGATCTATATTCTAGAAACTACAAATCACTCTTGAAAGACATTGAAGAAGACACAAAAAGATGGAAAATATTCCATGCTCATCCTTAAATTTGTATGGAAACAGAAAAGGCCCCGAATCGCCAAGGAACTGTTGAAAAGGAAAAACAAAGCTGGGGGCATCACAATGCCGGATTTCGAGCTGTACTACAAAGCTGTGATCACCAAGACAGCATGGTACTGGCACAAAAATAGACACATAGACCAATGGAACAGAATAGAGAACCCAGAAATGGACCCTCGGCTCTTTGGGCAACTAATCTTTGATAAAGCAGGAAAAAACATCCGGTGGGAAAAAGACAGTCTCTTCAATAAATGGTGCTGGGAAAATTGGACAGCTACATGCAAGAGAATGAAACTTGACCACTATCTCACACCATACACAAAAATAAACTCCAAATGGATGAAAGACCTCGATGTGAGACAGGAATCCATCAAAATTCTAGAGGAGAACATAGGCAGCAACCTCTACGACATCGGCCAAAGCAACCTTTTTCATGATACATCCCCAAAGGCAAGAGAAACAAAAGATAAAATGAATTTATGGGACTTCATCAAGATTAAAAGTTTCTGCACAGCCAAGGAAACAGTCAGAAAAACTAAGAGGCAGCCCACGGAATGGGAGAATATATTTGCAAATGACACTACAGATAAAGGACTGGTATCCAAGATCTACAAAGAACTTCTCAAACTCAATACACGAGAAACAAATAAACAAATCAAAAAATGGGCAGAAGATATGAACAGACACTTTTCCAATGAAGACATACAAATGGCTAACAGACACATGAAAAAATGTTCAAAATCATTAGCCATCAAGGAAATTCAAATCAAAACCACACTGAGATACCACCTTACGCCAGTTAGAATGGCAAAAATAGACAAGGCAAGAAACAACAATTGTTGGAGAGGATGTGGAGAAAGGGGATCCCTCCTACATTGTTGGTGGGAATGCAAGTTGGTACAGCCACTCTGGAAAACAGTGTGGAGGTCCCTTAAAAAGTTAAAAATTGAGCTACCCTATGATCCAGCCATTGCACTACTGGGTGTTTACCCCAAAGATACAGACGTAGTGAAGAGCCATATGCATCCCAATGTTCATAGCAGCATTGTCCACAATAGCTAAATCGTGGAAGGAGCCGAGATGCCCTTCAACAGATGACTGGATTAAGAAGTTGTGGTCCATATATACAATGGAATATTACTCAGCCATCAAAAAGAATGATTTCTCAACATTTGCTGCAACATGGATGGGACGGAAGAAGATAATGCTAAGCGAAATAAGTCAAGCAGAGAAAGACAATTATCATATGGTTTCACTCATTTATGGAACATAAGAAGTAGGAAGATCGGTAGGAGAAGAAAGGGAAGAAGAAAGGGGGGTAAACAGAAGGGGGAATGAGCCATGAGAGACTGTGGACTCTGGGAAACAAACTGAGGGCGTCAGAGGGGAGGGGGGGTGGGGGAATGGAATAGGCCCGTGATGGGTAGTAAGGAGGGCACGTATTGCATGGTGCACTGGGTGTTATACGCAAGTAATGAATCATGGAACTTTACATCAAAAACTAGGGATGTACTGTATGGTGACTAACATAATATAATAAAAAAATATTATTAAAAAAAGAAAAAAGAAAAGAAAAAAGACAGCTCAGGTATGCCAAGACTGGCCCCATGGTTTTTGCTACGACTATCACAACTGCATTTTTGCAAGCTGCCTTCATGGGCCAGCTCCATCTTTTCCTTTCTGCTTGATGCCTTGCATTGAGTTCCCACTAGTACTGCCCTGAAACTCTGGCAAGTGGGACTCTCGCACTGGCTTTTTTGGTTTAGAGGGCTCCACTCCGGTCCTCCTTTGCTCCTTCTCCCCCTCATAGAGTAAGGAGTCCTTGGGATCAAGAGGATATAACCACCTGTAATGTGTATTTCTTACTTCGGGCACACATTTTTGGTACATGAGACTTCAGAATTTCCTACCCAAGGCTGGTGGCCTCTTTCTTGGTTCTTTTGTCACTAGGGTGGAGGATGCTGACTTTGCGTGCACATGTGGGCCAAGGATGGCCAAGGTGCTGATTGTTTCAAGGCTAGATGGAGCTTTCATGTGTGGCCTGGGTTGTCTCTATGTGTGTGCTCTAGGCTGCTTGTGGTATAGGAAGGGACTAGGGGTGGAAAGAGAAGGAGGAGAGGGCCACTTTCAGGCATGGATTTCTGGGAATCTGAAGATTCTGAATTTAAGTATATTTGTTACGGTGGAAGTATAGTTGTTTTCACTAATGATGTTGGTTTGAAATATGACTTTTGTAAAAAAAAAAGATTTTATTTATTTGAGAGAAAGAGAGAGAGAGTAAGCACGCAGGGCAGGAAGGGCAGAGGGAGAGAATCTTCAAGCAGACTCACTGTTGAGCACAGAGCCGGATGTGGGGCTCAGTTCCACGACCCTGAGACCAAGATCTGA